>NC_090648.1:359701868-359971868 GCF_040937935.1 Hyperolius riggenbachi | reverse complement strand
GAAGAAGAAGACAATATAAAAGAAGAAGAAGATATAGAAGAAGATATAGAAGAAGAAGATATAGAAGAAGAAGATATAGAAGAAGAAGAAGATATAGAAGATAAAGAAGAAGAAGAAGAAGAAGAAGAAGTATATACAGTACTGAACAAATTTCTGGATACAACTTCTCTTTTCAACTTTTTTTTTTTTAAAGGAACATCCCCACATAATCACTTGCTGTTGTTACTTGGAAAAAAAGAGGTTTCTTGCATCATTCACCCTCAAAACAAGTGTTGGAAGCTATTTAAGGCCATTTCGAATAGTCAGCTCGAATAATGAGCTCGAATACCGACTCGAATAGTGAGCTCGAATTCCTAGGTCGAATCGAATAGTAAAAATTATTCGACTCGAATATTCGACTGACCTCGAATAATTTACTATTCGAATTCGACCTAACTCGAATTTTGAAAAGGGGTATTTGAACACCACTGGAGGACGCCCAGCTGTACGTGGTCATGATGCAGCAGAAAGGGGGGCAGCAAAGCCTGGGCCAAGTCAGCGGACGCCATTGTCCAAATATTTTAAAGTTTCTGGTCCCCGTGTGGTGGTTGAGCAAATGGAACCTGACGTACTCATGGACATCATGACTTCCTCCCAGACCTCTACTGTGAGCACCACTCCAAGCAGTAGCAGCAGCAGCCAACATCCCACGCTTGTTGTGACATCCACCCCAGCACCCACTGGTCAGCAGCCCTCCCAGGATGACAGCGTTCTGTCCCTCAGTCCGGCATCTGGGAACCTGCTGATGCAAGAAGCTCAGGACTTACTGGGGACTGATGTGGCAGAGATTGAGATCGGGCCACAATCACAAGCGTTGTTGAGTTCTGGTGATGAAGAAGAGGGGTCTGTGTCTGGGGATGTAGGGACAGAAGAGGAGGCGGGGGAGTCAGAGGAAGAGCTGGATTATGATGATGCTGCTGATGATGACGACGTTGTGGACCCTAACTATGTGCAGCCTGCTGAGTCCGTGGAAGAATGGTCAGAGCAGGATGACGAGTCACCTCGGCCTAGGCAAGGATATCGCCATATGTCAGGCAGGGGCAGGGGCATCGGCAGCAGTGGGCGTGGAGGAAGTAGACAGGACACTGCTTCAGCCGGCACCACCACCATGCAACCCCCGGCAACTACTACCACACATTGCTCCTCTGCACCCTCTGCTAGTGGGGGCCGCAGTAAATTAAAGTCACCAGTGTGGGATTGCTTTGAGGAATGTACTGATGACAAAAGGTATGCGGTGTGCAGGTTATGCAGCAAAAGATTGAGCCGTGGGAAAAGTCTGAGCAAGATGGGTACCTCATCCCTCCAGGGCCACCTGAGAAGCCGCCACTGCTGCGAGTATGCAGACTTTAAGAGGAAGCAGGCACTGCTGGCAGGGGTTCCTGAGAGCAGAAGGCCCACCAGCGCAGCAGCATCCTCCCTCCCTCAGGGTCGTGAATCCCCCACAGCAGCAGCAGTAGTAGCACGCAAGCGCTCTTCCACCTCGGCTGCTCAGGACACAGACATTGAGGCTGGCAGCCAGTGTTCGTCTCTCTCCTCTGTCTCCCCTGCATCCCAGCGTCGTCAGACCCTGCTGAGCGACACCTTTCAGGGTCTGACCAAGCCTCTGCCTCCAAGCCACAGGCGGATCCGCAAACTAAATGGCTTGCTGGCCCGGGCCATGGCATCACAGCTGCTTCCCTACTCCCTAGTGCAGGAGGGGAGCGCCATGCGGACGCTGCTCCAATTTGGCATCCCCGAGTGGCAAGTCCCCAGTCGCCACTATTTCAGCAGGAGCGCGATCCCAGCACTCCACAAGTTTGCGGTGGAAAACGTGGCCCGTTCCCTGGACTACTCTGTGGGCAAGCGGGTCCACGTGACCATGGACTCGTGGAGTAGCAGATTTGGGACAGGTCGCTACCTGTCCTTTACGGCCCACTGGGTGACACTGATGGAAGGGAGGGAGGACAAGAGCGCATCAGCCCAGCTAGTGGTGCCACCACGCGGGATCAGGGGGGATGCAGAAGGGTCCTGTCACGACACTCCCTCAGCACCCGGAAAGCAAGCCCGCCTCGGCAGCAGCAGCGCCAAGCCTCGGCACTGCCAAGCCCTTTTAAAATTGGTGACCCTGGGGAAGGAGAGGCTTACGGCCACCAACGTCCTGGCCGCCCTCAGGAAGCAGGAGCGGAGGTGGCTGACCCCCAGAGGCCTGGAAGTGGGGTATGTGGCAGCCAATAACGGGGCCAACCTGGTGGCAGCAGTGCAGCAGGGAAACCTCCAGCACATCCCCTGCTTGGCCCACGTGCTCAATCTTGTGGTGCAGCGCTTCTTGCGCACCTACCAGGGGATGAGCGAGCTGCTGCAGGATGCCCGGGCGGTGGTACGCTTTTTCCGCCTGTCAGCCACTGCCTCTGCACTCTTGTCCACCTTACAGCAGCAGTATGGAAGGCCACAACACCGGATGATCATCGACATGCCAGTTCGCTGGAATTCGACTCTGGCCATGTTGGAGCGGCTGTGTCAGCACAGGCTGGCTCTTAGGGCCTACATGCTAGACCCAAGTGTCCCCAGCAACCAGAAAGTCCCCATGATTACTGCCACTCAGTGGACACTGATGCAGCAAGTATGCCTGGTGCTGAGTCCCTTCCTGGAGGCAACCAAGATGGTCAGTGAGGAGCGGGCCTCTGTGTGCCAGTGGGTGCCCTTGGTTTGTCTACTGGAGCAGGCAATGGACAATTTAATTGAGCGTGGGGATGAAGCCCTGAGGCAGTTGGAAGAACAGGAGCAGATGGCAGCACAGTCCAGCTCAGAGGAGGGCTCACAGCAGGTAGTGGAAGAGTTGGAGGTCCCTAACCTGAATGAGGAGGAGGAGGAGGAGCAGAGTGCAGCAGGCGTTGTACGTGGATGGCGGTTTGAGGAGGACAACGACATGGCACAGGAAGAGGACAGGCATGCGTTATGGGACAATGGCGAGGACGAGGAAGATCTTGCTGGCAGGGCCCACTTGTTTCCCATGGCTGTGCACATGTTGCGCTGCCTTCGCAGGGACCCCCGGGTGATCCAGATGCGTTCAAGGGAGGACATCTGGATTACCTTGATGCTTGATCCCCGTCTGAAGGGGAAGCTGGGAGACTTAATGACGCCATCCACCACCGAGCAACGCACAAGGGAGTTGAAGGAGGCCCTTGTGCGCAGACTACTGGAAGCATTCCCCCAGCCTTCCACCCCCACTGTAACTGCTCTGCCAAGCCAGCAAGAGGTGCCTGCCATTGCCACTAGCAGCACAACAACCACCACCAGCAGCAGCAGCAGCAACTGGCGCCCCGGAGACCTGAAGAGCCTAAGCAAGAGCCTGTATGCAGTGCAGCAGCCCAGAACAGAGGTGCCCGCCACAGCATCCACCACCAACCAGCACAAGCAACGACTGACCACCATGGTGTCTGACTATATGGGGTCATCCAGCGGGCTCAATGACACTGACAGCCCCGTGGACCCCTTGGAGTACTGGGTCAAGAGACTGGACATCTGGAGCGAGCTTTCCCAGTACGCCCTGGAACTCCTATCCTGCCCTCCTTCCAGTGTCCTATCAGAGAGATGCTTTAGTGCGGCCGGTGGAGTGGTCACAGAGAAGCGCTCTCGGCTCTCCCACGCCTCTGTGGACAAACTCACCTTCCTGAAAATCAACCAGGCTTGGGTGGAAGGTGAGTTCCTGGCCCCTATTGTCGGACACAGGGGGACATGAAGTGGCTGCTGCATGTGCTGTTGTTAACTATGCCTGCCTTTATAAAGACATTTACTACCTGCCTAGTGCCTGCCTTGGTTAATTTTTTGGTGTTATGGTACTACTACCAGTAAGTTGCCATGGTCCTCCTTCTGAGCTGCTGAACTGACCGCCCGCTTTGTCCTCCTGACTCAGTCGCTACTACACTCTGCGTTCACACTGCCCGGGTCACCGGGTGCATTTAATTTTTTGGCCAGCACTATGACGCTGTGCTACTACTACTGTGCTGCTGCTGCTGAAATGACCACCCGCTTTGTCCTCCTGACTCAGTCGCTACTACACTCTGCGTTCACACTGCCCGGGTCACCCGGTGCATTTAATTTTTTGGCCAGCACTATGACGCTGTGCTACTACTACTGTGCTGCTGCTGCTGAACTGACCGCCCGCTTTGTCCTCCTGACTCAGTCGCTACTACACTCTGCGTTCACACTGCCGGGGTCACCGGGTGCATTTAATTTTTTGGCCAGCACTATGACGCTGTGCTACTACTACTGTGCTGCTGCTGCTGAACTGACCGCCCGCTTTGTCCTCCTGACTCAGTCGCTACTACACTCTGCGTTCACACTGCCGGGGTCACCGGGTGCATTTAATTTTTTGGCCAGCACTATAACGCTGTGCTACTACTACTGTGCTGCTGCTGCTGAACTGACCGCCCGCTTTGTCCTCCTGACTCAGTCGCTACTACACTCTGCGTTCACACTGCCCGGGTCACCGGGTGCATTTAATTTTTTGGCCAGCACTATGACGCTGTGCTACTACTACTGTGCTGCTGCTGCTGAACTGACTGCCCGCTTTGTCCTCCTGACTCAGTCGCTACTACACTCTGCGTTCACACTGCCCGGGTCACCCGGTGCATTTAATTTTTTGGCCAGCACTATGACGCTGTGCTACTACTACTGTGCTGCTGCTGCTGAACTGACCGCCCGCTTTGTCCTCCTGACTCAGTCGCTACTACACTCTGCGTTCACACTGCCCGGGTCACCGGGTGCATTTAATTTTTTGGCCAGCACTATGACGCTGTGCTACTACTACTGTGCTGCTGCTGCTGAACTGACCGCCCGCTTTGTCCTCCTTACTCAGTCGCTACTACACTCTGCGTTCACACTGCCCGGGTCACCGGGTGCATTTAATTTTTGGGCCAGCACTATAACGCTGTGCTACTACTACTGTGCTGCTGCTGCTGAACTGACCGCCCGCTTTGTCCTCCTGACTCAGTCGCTACTACATTCTGCGTTCACACTGCCCGGGTCACCGGGTGCATTTAATTTTTTGGCCAGCACTATGACGCTGTGCTACTACTACTGTGCTGCTGCTGCTGAACTGACCGCCCGCTTTGTCCTCCTGACTCAGTCGCTACTACACTCTGCGTTCACACTGCCCGGGTCACCGGGTGCATTTAATTTTTTGGCCAGCACTATGACGCTGTGCTACTACTACTGTGCTGCTGCTGCTGAACTGACCGCCCGCTTTGTCCTCCTGACTCAGTCGCTACTACACTCTGCGTTCACACTGCCCGGGTCACCCGGTGCATTTAATTTTTTGGCCAGCACTATGACGCTGTGCTACTACTACTGTGCTGCTGCTGCTGAACTGACCGCCCGCTTTGTCCTAGTGACTCAGTAGCTACTACACTCTGCGTTCACACTGCCCGGGTCACCGGGTGCATTTAATTTTTTGGCCAGCACTATGACGTTGTGCTACTACTACTGTGCTGCTGCTGCTGAACTGACCGCCCGCTTTGTCCTCCTGACTCAGTCGCTACTACACTCTGCGTTCACACTGCCCGGGTCACCGGGTGCATTTAATTTTTTGGCCAGCACTATGACGCTGTGCTACTACTACTGTGCTGCTGCTGCTGAACTGACCGCCCGCTTTTTCCTCCTGACTCAGTCGCTACTACATTCTGCGTTCACACTGCCCGGGTCACCGGGTGCATTTAATTTTTTGGCTAGCACTATGACGCTGTGCTACTACTACTGTGCTGCTGCTGCTGAACTGACCGCCCGCTTTTTCCTCCTGACTCAGTCGCTACTACATTCTGCGTTCACACTGCCCGGGTCACCGGGTTCATTTAATTTTTTGGCCAGCACTATGACGCTGTGCTACTACTACTGTGCTGCTGCTGCTGAACTGACCGCCCGCTTTGTCCTCCTGATTCAGTCGCTACTACACTCTGCGTTCACACTGCCCGGGTCACCGGGTGCATTTAATTTTTTGGCCAGCACTATGACGCTGTGCTACTACTACTGTGCTGCTGCTGCTGAACTGACCGCCCGCTTTGTCCTCCTGACTCAGTCGCTACTACATTCTGCGTTCACACTGCCCGGGTCACCGGGTGCATTTAATTTTTTGGCCAGCACTATGACGCTGTGCTACTACTACTGTGCTGCTGCTGCTGAACTGACCGCCCGCTTTGTCCTCCTGACTCAGTCGCTACTACACTCTGCGTTCACACTGCCCGGGTCACCCGGTGCATTTAATTTTTTGGCCAGCACTATGACGCTGTGCTGCTACTACTACCACCAGTATGTTGCCGTGGTCCTTCTGTGCTGCTGAACTGACCGCCCGCATAGTCCTTCTCCTGACTCAGTCGCTACCACCACTGCACTCTGCGTTCACACTGCCCGTGTCCACTGACAACTCTGCTGCGATGTCATTGCTAATTGCTGCAAAAAAAAACAAAAAAAAAATTACAAAAACCTCTCTGGAGCCTTTTTGCCGTCAGCCACTCATCCTCCTCCAGCGGTACCTTCGCCGCCAAGTGCCATTGGAACTCACCTTCACCTCTTTGACTGCTTAACGCGTATATCCCTTTTTAAAACCACTTATTACCAATTAATAGCCCCATTTAAAGTGTTGATTTCACTTTAAAATCCATTTTCTCTAGAAAAAATTTTTTGGGGGGAATTTTTTATGTTGAAGTTATGTTGCCCCTTATCACCTCGATAATCCATGCTATATGGGGGACTGTAGCATGTATGGGGGCTTTGTTATTAACATTAAAAGAAAATCCGCCTCCGGGCGTGAATCCACGCGTGATTACGCCATTCACGGGAAAAAATCCGCGTGGTTGCGTGGACGAGACCGCAAATCCGCATGGCGCGGGGCCGAATGCGGATTTTTTTTTTCAACCACGCGGATTTCCGAATTCGTGGATGAGGCACATCCGAGCATCACTAGGCACTGGGTACGGCACAAGGTCACTGACAGAATGAATGAACAGCGCTGGCAGAGAGTGGCGGCGCCGGCCCGGCGGTGTGACTGGCTGCCTGCAAATAGTACAAGTGTATAACTGTCACTGGAATATGCAAGTGAACACTGCAGTTGCACTAACCTGCCTGCCTGCACTACACACAGATAATCCCCACTCCCACTACACTGACTACACTGCAGCACTGAACCTGCCTGCACTACACACAGTTAAATAATCACTAGACTCCCACACTCCCACTACACTACACTGACTACAACTAACTACAGCAATCACTCACTGACTAGCTAACTGTGTACAGTATAAGAGCAGTGTTAGCAAAAAAAAAACGCTTTGTTTTTAACACAATAAATGCACTTGCTTAAACAACAATGGCCTGGAGATAATCCTCTCAGCACCACAGTCTAGCAAGGACAGAGCTTTTCCATCATGGCCGCCGCTTTATATTCAGGAGGGGAGGGCATAGCTCCCCTCCTGTGATTGGTTGCTAGGGCCTGGCTGGGGCACTCTGATTGGCCTGCAATGTGTCACTTCCGCATAGTTTGACGCATTTCCGCAAACCACGACTTCAGCGCCGGGTTTCACGAGCGTGAATGCGGATTTCTGTCCGCATTCACGCGTAGCCGAAGCCGATTTTCGTGGTTGAAAATCTATTCACGGCTTAGCGTGTCCGAGGCGGAATGCGTCAAAATGGTCGTGAATCCACGCGTAAGCGTGATCACGACCTGGCGGTGAGCACCACTGCTGCCCACATCTACAATGGCGGACGTTGCTTCTGGCACATGCGCAATACGTGCGCACCACATATTAACTTCCACTCCCAACTGGAAGTACGTCTTGCCCATAGTGCGATGTTATGGTCGCACTACTATGCCCTTTTCCTATAGTAACAGGTGCGACTTAAAGATCGCATGCTGACGCATTAGGATGACGCGATCAAAAGGTCGCGTCTCTGCCTGGCGGGAAACTTCCAACCCGCCCTGCCTCCTGATTGGTCAGCGGGCGGAATCACTTCCTCATTTAAACAACGGTACGGGAACACCTCAGCACTGAGGTGCCAGGTGTTACCCGGACCAAATGCTGGTGAGTTGGCTGGTTGTTTTTGTTTTTTGTTCTTATGAATTTTTACTGTTTAGTTCAATCCTGTGCAGTTATGTTTGTTATTCATTACCCACCATACCTCCGCAGTACCTTTGGCCAGTAATACAGCCTAACAACACCTCAATTCCTGCTCCCCATTTATGATGCTTTGTAGTATAATATAATATAATGTATTTTAAAACATATAAAACAAAACTAGGTTGCGCTGGGTAAAGATGTGTATACGAAACAGTATTATAATCAATATTGGATATGCTTAAAAACAAACGAAGTTTATTCCACACAAACATCAACGTTTCAATAATTCAATAATTGGCAGAATTCTTAACATAAAATCAATTAATATCAATTAATATATTCCCGTGACAATCAGCATCAGTTTCATATCACTTTCAGTTCATATATATCCCTTATTATAAAGGATCACTCATGCATAACCCTCAAACATACATGGATTACCCAATGTGTGCTTTAAAAAGGTTCCACATATATACATATGTACCGAGGCCAAAATATCGACGTAAAAATTGTATATATATCTCAATTGGATTGGTATATATATATATATATATATATATATATATATATATATGTAGAACTGATAAAAAAATCTAGCTGAAAAATGGAAGGTCTTATACAAGGTTTATAAAACTATATTAGTTGTTAAGAGGTAGATAGTACTTTTCAGTGACTTCCTAATTGGATATGGTTCTGATTTGGTTATTTTAGTTCAATGCAAGACAAGGGTCCTTTGATGGTGTTGCGTCTTGCCAGTTGTATAATCAGTACAGTGCTGGATATGTACTACGTTCAAAGTCGCAGTTCCTCATGTAGAAAGTGCTAATGATGTAGGTATACGCTTATGGTTGAGTTCACAATTCTTCATGCAGATAATGCTAGTAATTATGTACAGTTCCTTTAGAGCAGTCGTTTGTAGTTCGCTTACGATAGTTACTTACTACTGTGGTATGAAGTTCTGCTGTGCGTGTAGTTTTGTATCATACTCACGCTCCCAGCTGCTAATTCCGTACAGTAGTAGGTTCCCCTTCAGATTTCTGAGTCAGAGCTCCGGCCGTCTGCTCAATGACTCGTCTCAGCTTTCCCCGCACTGTCCCAGTGAGGTGTAGTGCTTCCGGGTGCCGGCTGATTCACTTCCTGGTGACGTCACCTGAGGCTCACGTCCTTGTTGCCAGGTTACCGTTATGGTTGCAATTCCGCTTGTATTCAGAGTTTCTCCAGGCGAAATAAGCGTTCTTGTTCTGGCAACTATTTAGTGAGCAGTAAGAAGATATGCTTACGCGTTTCAGCGGTCTCGGCCGCCTTTCTCAAAGCCAGCAGAACTTCATACCACAGTAGTAAGTAACTATCGTAAGCGAACTACAAACGACTGCTCTAAAGGAACTGTACATAATTACTAGCATTATCTGCATGAAGAATTGTGAACTCAACCATAAGCGTATACCTACATCATTAGCACTTTCTACATGAGGAACTGTTACTTTGAACGTAGTACATATCCAGCACTGTACTGATTATACAACTGGCAAGACGCAACACCATCAAAGGACCCTTGTCTTGCATTGAACTAAAATAACCAAATCAGAACCATATCCAATTAGGAAGTCACTGAAAAGTACTATCTACCTCTTAACAACTAATATAGTTTTATAAACCTTGTATAAGACCTTCCATTTTTCAGCTAGATTTTTTTATCAGTTCTACATTTATATATATATATATATATATATATATATATACCAATCCAATTGAGATATATATACAATTTTTACGTCGATATTTTGGCCTCGGTACATATGTATATATGTGGAACCTTTTTAAAGCACACATTGGGTAATCCATGTATGTTTGAGGGTTATGCATGAGTGATCCTTTATAATAAGGGATATATATGAACTGAAAGTGATACGAAACTGATGCTGATTGTCACGGGAATATATTAATTGATATTAATTGATTTTATGTTAAGAATTCTGCCAATTATTGAATTATTGAAACGTTGATGTTTGTGTGGAATAAACTTCGTTTGTTTTTAAGCATATCCAATATTGATTATAATACTGTTTCGTATACACATCTTTACCCAGCGCAACCTAGTTTTGTTTTATATGTTTTGGAATTTTCTTGTGTGTGAGTAAGTGGGAACTCACACCTTATAGGTTAGCTGCGGGTCAACTAAATATAATAAGGTACCCCTAACAAGCGCCCTCCGTCCTTTTTGAGTAATATAATGTATTTTGTATGCATCTGTCTCCAACATTTCTAATGGGACCCCTTTGCTCTTATATTTATACACTACCCACATACCCCTGCAGTACCTTTGGCTAGTAATACAGCCTTACAACACCTCATTCCCTGCTCCCCAGTTGTGATACATTATAGTATAATGCATTATAGTGTACTTGTCTCCAACACTACTTATGGGACCCTTCCCTCTTCTGCCTATTCCATTTTTCACCCCCTAGCAAGCAGATTACTCCACCCACTGCTCCAAATTAGCACTATTACCAATTTGATAACCATTTTTGTAACCATTTTTGCAACCACTTCCGTTTAATTACAAACACACTATAAAACTAAAGTCATACACTATATGTATTCATGCGTTTGGTTCTAATACACATCTGTCTGTGCCTCTGTCCCCAGTTGTGTGCTCCAACAATCTACTGCCTGATGAAGCGGGTCTAGGCCTGCGAACCGCGTTGCGAATATCCCCTTGGAGTGTACCAATGAAATTTACTTGTTTTGAATACACAGCTTCTTGTGTCTGTTTGTAGGAGGTAAGTCCACCACTGCCTCCTAAGCATTTTTAAACTTTTTAATAGTTGATTTTATACTTTTGGCACCTGTTTTTCATTACATTATATTTGATATCCACCCCTGGTGGGGGTGGGGGGGGGGATACCCCTTTCTTTTTCCTGTCTACAGAGAGCGACTTCTTAATTCTGAGTGGGGACAGGATAATCTCCTCACCATCTTATTCAGTAGTTGCCTGGAGGTAACCCTGGTTTGTGAGTATAAAAGTTGTACTCGTCTCATAAACTAATTTAATCAATACTTACATTGGGCTCTCGGTTCTCTCTTTTACATATTCCTATGTTGTTATTCACGTTGCCTAGCAACTGGGAGGGGTGATCAGGACACAGGACAGTTGGAACTGTGTCTCATGCTCCGTGTCACCTCCTTTCAACCAAAAAGATGGCTGCCCTCATGAAAGCAAACATTTGCCTGTTCTTTTAAAACAGGGTGGGTAAGAGATTATATTACCTACAGTATCTATTTTAATTAACATAACTAATGTAACTTAATGACAGTATATTTGTTTAGGCTTAAATTCCTCTTTAAATCACCCCCACGCCTAACCTTAACCCCTCCTTCCTGACATCTAACCTTAACCCCCCCCCTCCTTATTTCTAACCTTAACTGTCCCCAACCTGTGCCAAAAATCCACCGGAAAATTAAAAATATTGACTGCCTTGGAGGTTTGGGTCCCACCTTAGGCACCCATAGAAGTAAGGTATCTGCAAATCTGGGAAAGAGGTAAAGCACCTGCCATTTGTAGTTGCAGTTTGCATAGCCAGTGGCCCCGGTGTCTATATTAGCCACACATTTGTATTTGCCATGTGTTTTTTATTTTTATAGAGCCACCCAAACTTTTGCAGTGCCTTCTGTGCCAAAGTTTTCTGCTCCCGACTTCTCCTGTCCCACCTCCACTTTTGTCATTCCAGCATTTGTGAACACCTGAATCTACTCAACAATGGCTTGTCGACTGAGCTCAGCCCGACTGCGCAGGACACGATGCTTGTGCAGTAGCACTGAGCCACTCAGGCTCTGCATTCTCCGCTGATCACAAGTTGCTCTGTGCTACTGCCTAGCCATGGGTCGTCATGCGTCTGCGCAGTGCGGCTGTGCTGGTGGGTTTTCACAGAGTCCCAGACAGATTCAAAGGCTTCCCTGTACCAAGGTAAGCATCTCCCTTTTCCCTCCCATAATGTTGCAGGTTTTAATTAAAATTGCCAACAATATTTTCCTGTAAATGAATGACTAACACATCAGGAACAGCCCAAATGTTCAAGAAATATTTAGAAGCTAATTATGTTGTAACATATGATCACATGGCATGACCTAATTTATGCACTTTTCTCAGAATCAGGATGTGTGCCTCTAAGGTCAGCCTCTGTGAAGACTGTATAAAAGCTCCACAGTGCCACTGCCTTGTGAAGCAGAACAGCACAGAATAATCCTTTCACCATGAAGATTACTGGAGGAGTGCTCACTATTGTGCTCATTGCACTGTTCAGCTTCTCAGGTCTGTTTTAGTTACTCATCTGCTTATTCAGCAACACGTTTAGTTGCTTATTGTGCTTTAGAATACAATTTTTTTTATTTTGTTTCTATTCATTTCCAGATGTGAATTATGTTGCTGCAGAAAGGGAGGTAAGTGCAATCCCACAACCAGTGACATGGAAATTGTATGCTCTCTTTCAAGGCATTTCTTTGTAATGTCAGATGATTTTACCTAATAGGGGTTAGGCAAACACTGACAATGCACTGATGTAGCTAGCTGTACTTTTTTAGACTTTATGTTCACATTAATCTGTAATGAGACCTGTGTTGGGAGGGACAGTTGAATAACTACAGGAAGGATCTACCATTTACTTCCATAAATCATACTTAGGGCCTGGCTGTACACACTGGCTGTGTTGTGCTGTGATTTTAGAATGCCTGAGATGTTTAATCACAAAGAATTTATGAAAACAAAGCAAATCGCGAGGCACTGTATACAATGGTGCGATGTGATTTTTTTATTTTTATGAAGGCATTGCGATTAAAAAATTTCATGCGATTTTAAATCCCAGCGCAACGCAGCCAGTGTGTGCAGACCCTAAGGATTCAAATCATATCTGTGGAACACTCATGGGCCTTGATACACTAAACTTTGTTGTGCACTGATAGCACACTTAAAGGGACACTTAACTCAAACAAAAAAAAAAGAGTTTTACTCACCTAGGGCTTCTAATAGCCCCCTGCAGCTGTCCGGTGCCCTCGCTGTCTCCCTCCGATCCTCCTGGCCCCGCCAGCAGCCACTTCCTGTTTCGGTGACAGGAGCTGACAGGCTGGGGACGCGAGTGATTCTTCGCATTCCCAGACACATTAGCACCCTCTATGCTGCTATATGGTATATGATATATGCTATAGCAGCATAGATGGCGCTATTGTGGCCAGGAACGCGAAGAATCACTCGCGTCCCCAGCCTGTCAGCTCCTGTCACCGAAACAGGAAGTGGCTGCCGGCGGGGACACGAGGATCGGAGGGACACGGCAAGGGCACCGGACAGCTGCAGCGGGCTATTGGAAGCCCCAGGTGAGTAAAACTCATTTTTTTTTCATTTGACTTAAGTGTCCCTTTAAAGGAGAACTGTGACAAGAGGGATATGGAAGCTGCCACATTTATTTCCTTTTAAACAATACCATTTGCCTGGTAGCCCTGCTGATCTATTTTGCTGCAGTAGTGTCTGAATCCCACACCAGAAACAAGCATGTTGCTAATGTTGTCAGATCTTGCTAATCTTGTCAGAAACCTCTGATCTGCTGCATGCTTGTTCAGGGTCTATGGCTAAAAGTGTTAGAAGCAGAGGATTAGTAGGACTGCCAGGCAACTGGTATTGCTTAAAAGGAAATACACATGGCAGCCTCCATTTTCCTCTCGTTACAGCTGTCCTTTAACCCCCTTGGTGTTCTGATTCTTTCCGGATTTTAGGGTCTAAAAGCGGTGCAATTTTTTGCACCCTTTCAGACTCTAAAACCTGTATAAAATCATGGTGCCAGGGAGATCTGCAGCATTTCTACAACCACTCACCTCCCTGGCTCCAGCGCTGCAGTTAAGCCTCCATCCTCCAGGTGGCGCTGCAACTCTAAAGTGAAATTTCTGGCTTCTGTCATGACGACAGCCGGCGATCTCACCAGCAGGAAGCAGAGCCCCGGAGGAGAGGAAGAAGAATGGCAGCCGACGGCGGGTTCCCCTGGGAGGTATGTAAAACTGCCCGCTGCGCGCTATACTCTCTACACAGCCTCCGGGGGCTACCCCGAGCAGAGGTCGGGATTACCGCTCTTAGCTGCCGTTTTTCGCCCCGACCCTAGCTCGGAAATACCGCCAAGGAGGCTGAAGGAAACCTGAAGAGAGAGGTATATGAAGACTGCCATATTTTTTTCCTTTTAAACAATACCAGTTGAAGGGCAGTCCTGCATCAGTAGTGTCTGAATCACAGACCGAAAACAAGCATGCAGCTAATCTTGTCAGATTTTTGTCAGAAACATCTGATCTGCATGCTTGTTCAGGCTCCATGGTTAAAAGTATTAGGCAGAGGATCAGCAGTGCTGCCAGGGAACAGGCATATCCAGGGCCGGATTTGTACTTTTTACCGCCCTAGGCCCACTATCACCAGCTGCCCCATGACATTGGCAGGGTTAGGATAGTGTTATTGGATGGAGGGGGGTTAGGGATACTGATAGATCAGGATATCAGGTCAGGGTTGGGAATTTACAAAAAAAAAAAAAAAGGTGGTTAGGCAATTTGTCAATTTAGGGTGAGGCTAGGCATATAGTGCTGCTGCAGATGTCAGTGCTATACGAATACATAATAATAATAATAATAATAATATGGTAGGACATTAGACCATGGTAGGATTAGAGTGTGAGCTCCTCTGAGGAAGTCAGTGACATGACTATGTACTCTGTAATGTGCTGCAGAAGATGTCAGTGCTATATAAATACATAATAATAATATGGTAGGACATTAGACTATGACTATGGCAGGATTAGATTGTGATCGCCTCTGAGGACAGTCAGTGACATTACTATGTACTCTGTAATGTGCTGCAGAAGATGTCAGTGCTATATAAATACATAGTAATATGGTAGGACATTAGACTATGACTATGGTAGGATTAGATTGTGAGCTCCTCTGAGGAAAGTCAGTGACATGAATATGTACTCTGTAATGTGCTGCAGAAGATGTCAGTACTATATACATACATAATAATAATAATAATAATAATATGGTAGGACATTAGCCTATGGCTATGGTAGGATTAGATTGTGAGCTCCTCTGAGGACAGTCAGTGACATGAATATGTACTCTGTAATGTGCTGCAGTAGATGTCAGTGCTATATAAATACATAATAATAATATGGTAGGACATTAGACTATGACTATGGTAGGATTAGAGTGTGAGCTCCTCTGAGGACAGTCAGTGACATGACTATGTACTCTGTAATGTGCTGCAGGAGAGGTCAGTGCTATATAAATACATAATAATATGGTAGGACATTAGACTATGACTATGGTAGGATTAGATTGTGAGCTCCTCTGAGGACAGTCAGTGACATGAATATGTACTCTGTAATGTGCTGCAGGAGATGTCAGTGCTATATAAATACATAATAATAATATGGTAGGACATTAGGCTATGACTATGGCAGGATTAGATTGTGAGCTCCTCTGAGGACAGTCAGTGACATGAATATGTACTCTGTAATGTGCTGCTGAATATGCCAGTGCTATATAAATACATAATAATAATAATAGTATGGTAGGACGTTAGACTATGACCATGTAAAAAAGGCAAGAAGAAAGGAGCGCACCGCTGGTGCAATAAAATTTTTTACTTAAAAAATGACACGCATAAAAATACACTCACAGTGTATGATGAAATCAGAGCGCCTGTTTGGCCTGCCAGCAGTCCTCTCCTGTCAGCCGCGCTTGGCCAGAGCTGCGGGAGCCGATGTGGATGGCGTGGAGCTGGATGCGGTGGGCGGAGTCAGGTCGCGGGGATGCCGTCTGACGCCACGACGCGTTTCGGCGTAGACCACGCCTTCGTCAGGTTGCCTTTTTTACATAGATTTACTGGAGCCACCCAGTTATTGGAGCAGCACCCATCATTCACTTCCAGTCCATCACTTTGTGTAGACAGCGCAGTGTTTTTCTTTGCTGTAGACTATGACCATGGTAGGATTAGATTGTGAGCTCCTCTGAGGGCAGTGAGTGACATAACTATGTACTCTGTAATGTGCTGCAGGAGATGTCAGTGCTATATAAATACATAATAATAATAATATGGTAGGACATTAAACTATGACTATGGTAGGATTAGAGTGTGAGCTCCTCTGAGGACAGTCAGTGACATGAATATGTACTCTGTAATGTGCTGCAGGAGATATCAGTGCTATATAAATACATAATAATAATATGGTAGGACATTAGGCTATGACTATGGCAGGATTAGATTGTGAGCTCCTCTGAGGACAGTCAGTGACATGAATATGTACTCTGTAATGTGCTGCTGAATATGCCAGTGCTATATAAATACATAATAATAATAATAGTATGGTAGGACGTTAGACTATGACCATGTAAAAAAGGCAAGAAGAAAGGAGCGCACCGCTGGTGCAATAAAATTTTTTACTTAAAAAATGACACGCATAAAAATACACTCACAGTGTATGATGAAATCAGAGCGCCTGTTTGGCCTGCCAGCAGTCCTCTCCTGTCAGCCGCGCTTGGCCAGAGCTGCGGGAGCCGATGTGGATGGCGTGGAGCTGGATGCGGTGGGCGGAGTCAGGTCGCGGGGATGCCGTCTGACGTCACGACGCGTTTCGGCGTAGACCACGCCTTCGTCAGGTTGCCTTTTTTACATAGATTTACTGGAGCCACCCAGTTATTGGAGCAGCACCCATCATTCACTTCCAGTCCATCACTTTGTGTAGACAGCGCAGTGTTTTTCTTTGCTGTAGACTATGACCATGGTAGGATTAGATTGTGAGCTCCTCTGAGGGCAGTGAGTGACATAACTATGTACTCTGTAATGTGCTGCAGGAGATGTCAGTGCTATATAAATACATAATAATAATAATATGGTAGGACATTAAACTATGACTATGGTAGGATTAGAGTGTGAGCTCCTCTGGGGACAGTCAGTGACATTACTATGTACTCTGTCCAGGCAGCGCTGCAGAAGATGTCACTACTATATAAATACATAATAATAATATAGCAGGACATACTATGACTATGGTAAGATTGGATTGTGATCTCCTCTTAGGACAGTCAGTGACATGACTAAGTGCTGCAGAAGATGCGAATGCTATATAAATACACAATAATTTAGTATGTAAATAAATAAGTAGGTCATTATACTGTGACTATGGTAGGATTGTGAGCTCCTCTGAGGATAATCATTGACATGACAATTTACTCTGTAATGTGGTATGGAGGACATGAGCACTATATTAAACTTAGAGCTGGTTTACATGGGCAGCAGCGGTGCCATTGTTTATACAAACCCCACGTTTGGAACCAGATTTTTCCCATCATCTGCCCTGCACTTCTGTGGTCCCATAGCAGGGGTTAAAAGCATTACATGCCACAGTGGTGGGATGCTTTTGGAGATGTAAAGAGGGAAAGACAGATAGGATGAGAGAGTATGAAGTTTAAGGACTGGAAGGAGAGGGGGGGGGGGGGGGTAAAGGGGAGAAGCAGTGAGAGTGACAGGAGATGGGAGAGGACAGCATAATGAGTGTTGAGGTGGCATGAAATACAGCATGCTGGGAGTAAAGGAAGGAAGCACTGCAGATTATGGCCAGGCTAGCAGGATTCTGTCAATGAGCAGAGAGATGTAAAATCATTTCTACTGTCAGTCACACAGGTTTCAGTCATTGAAGGATTACCACAGCCTGACTTTGCTCTCATTACTTCCTGTGTGCTCTCCTCTTCACACATAAAGCCAGGCAGCTCTGACTGATTCCTTATCTCGTCATTGATGATAGATGAGGCTGCAGTGATTGCTGGGCTCGCCCCACACACAAACACGCAGCAGCCTCACTTTCTACAAGTCACTGGCTTGGAAGGAGGGGGAGAGAGACAGAGAGCTCCCAGCTGGACACTCACTCCATAGTCCATAGGGGCTGAGTGACTGCATGAGTTAGCAGCAATACATTTACTCTGAGAGACACACTTCACACTTACTATGCATGTTGTTTCCCCTCACCGCAGCCCTCTCCATGCTGCTTACAGTGCCAGTTTTCTTCCTCTCTTGAATCTCCCGGCTCGGCTATCTGGCTAGGAAGCAGAGTGCTTAGCCCCTCCTCCCATCAGTGTCATCAGAGTGGAGAGGAAGGGAGGGCGCTCTCGTGCTGCGTGTATGCACAGGAGAGACTACAGCGCAGCTGGAGCAGGCAGCTGATTGCCGAACATCGGCTGATCTGCTGCCGGTATGTGACAGCCGCCCCAGCTCTCTTGCTACTTTTCTTCCGCCCTAGGGACGGGCCTATTCGGCCTGTGCGGAAATCCGGCCATGGGCATATCTCTCTCACTTCAGGTTCCCTTTAAAGTTAAACACATGGCGACATACACAGTAGCATGGACCCAATCAGGCTTGGCTATTTTGGCCAGTGCCCAAGTAGGAAGGGGCTAGTGCTCATGCACTCTTCAGGGGTCCCAGCACTTGAACGGCTGATGTATGAGAATGGGGAAGCCTCTTTCGTATCCAGAGGTTTCCTCTTCCAAGATAAGTATCCATTTTTTTCATTTTTAGAAGTCACAGGTTAATTTTAAAGTGGGATTATACTCCCAAAATTAAAATTTCAGTAACTTCTCTTAGTTACATAAAAGAGCATTTGAAAGCATTCCCTGTGTACAAAATTGTTTATTTTCACTGCAGAGAGCAGTAGAAGCTTGCTCATCTCTGGTCATTGGCAAAGGCAAACATTTTTGGCTGAAGCTCTCTGCAAGTGTCTTCACTCTGCCCTCTCCCTCTGCTGAATAGACACACCGCCCTGACAACAGCTAAGTCACTTAGCAGGAAAGAACGGGGTCAGAGTGAAGAAACAAGCCAAGAGATACTTGCCATTGCCAGTGACCAGAGATCAGCAAGCCTCTACTGCTCTCAGCAGTGGAAATAAACAATTTTACACTTGGAGAATACTTGAGAATTCTGTTAAATATTTAATAAAAGTTTAAAGATTTAGTAGAACTTAATCTTACACAAATATTATTTGCTTGGAGGTTTCTAGGATGCAACTCAGACATAAGATGAAAATTTTTTTCTTGTTCATGTTTTAAAAACTCTTTTTTTAAATTTGATTTGCAGCATGCAAAAACACTGCACACTTTTCCAGAAACAATAACAAAGTACTGAATGGAGCTTATCAGGCAAATTATTACATAAATGCACTGCACAAATTGTGTTTGGAAAATGTGGTCCGTTACAATGCAAAAATATGTGCATGCCCATAACAATTGCACACAGCACAATGCGACACAGTGGGAACTCATACTTAAACGACCATTACTGTGAATAATTATAACATTTAAAATGCATGTATATCATCCATATGTTTAAAATGGATGTTTGTTCCAGAATAAAATGCACTATAAATGTATTTTTCCTATGCCACTTTCAGTTGGTTGTAAACATCTGACAGATCTAACAAGTTTTGGACTAGACCATCTCCTCATGGGAAAGTCTCAGGGCTTTCTTTATTTTCAAAAGCACTTACTGAATGGCATTTGCTCAATTGACGGTCAAAACAATGTGCAAGCAAAAAGATGCTGGCCAGCATTTTTGTATGATGCCTACCAGGGATTGCTTTTATAAAGAATAAAGGAAATATGGAGAATCTCTAACAAGGAGAAGAACTAGTCTAAAACCTGTCAGATTTTTATGGTATGCTGTAAGCTGCAGCAACATAGTAGCAAAGTCATTTATGGTGCATTTACGGAGGGAGAAATTTTACAATTGTTCTCTAAAAAGTTGTCCTTTAGGGATAAAAGTCTATGTGGGAAAAAAATTAGAAGTTTTGGAAGCATGAAAGTTTTTAATGTACACAATTAGTAGGCAATTCTCCTGTCCCTGCAAACCCCTTTTTAGCACAATTACATACATAAGCATCAACACCAGAGCTGGGTCAAGGTCCTCCAGCACCCAAGGCTGAGACACCAAAGTTCGCCCCTCCATCCCTGCCACCCCAACCGTCACACACTGATGGCTATTAGACTAAGAGGTGCCCCAGGGTCCCAAAACCCCACTAACACCTTAATCTCTAGTTATCTGGCTTTCAATCACTGCCAGGTATCCCCTTTTCTTATTTCTATCTGCTTCAAACACAATAGGGGAATGATAGCTGAGTGAGTTGTGTGCCCCCTTCTACACTGCGCCCTAAAGCTGGAGCCTCTTTCGCCTCTGCCTCGGCCCGGCCCTGATCACCACTCTATGTTACCTCAGCTTCCAGCTAGAATCTAACCTAGTATTTGTTGCTAGCTATGTTTTAGGCCTGGAGCTTACTGGCAGCGCTTGCTGATCACTGGTGATTGTCAAAGCGCTGCAACAGTAGAACTCTATGTGAGTGTTTCCACTTTCAGCTTTGCAATCGTGGAGCAATCGCATTCAATGGCTCCAAATTGAGACTGCTCCGGGAATTGCATTTAAAATTGCGTGACTTCTGCCATTTGGGAATCGTGAACTTTTGCGAGTTCTGAAAAGTGCTGCTAGTGAACCCAGACCTCACTTGCAGTTCAAAGCCATACATCAATGGTTGCAGGTTTTCATTTGCAACATCCAAACTTTTGCTGCAGTTTAATCATTAACTTATCATTAGCAGTTTCAAACAAAATGTTTCATTTGAAAACTGCTTGTGCCTCTGTCGGCATATCTCATTTGGCTGCCTAGTGCAACCAAACGAGTGCGTGCCAGTAAGCAGTTATATTTCTGCGGCAGGTCTTCTGGGTCCCGATCACATAATATTGACATGTGATCTGGTTCCAAGAGATCTTGTCAGCATTACAGCACTATGCAGTGGTGGAAGAGGGGTGATGAACACCCTTCTTCCAGCACCAGGTGGCGCTGTAACGCTATGGTCTCCTATATCCCAATCACATGTCATATCATGTTATTGGAAGCGAGAGGGCATGTCGGGAGTACGTCCCTGACGTGGTGGAGGAATAAGAAGCTAATTCAGGGGTCTGGACAGGTCTGTATGAGAGCTCCCGGCCGCCACTCTACCCTGTTGAGCGAGGGCACACTTTCCCAGCAGCAGGAAAAATTCGGAACTGCAGCCAAATAAAGTTGTACTTTATTTGGCTGCTAAAGGGTTAAATTACACCTGAGGCTGCCATACTTATTTCCTCTTAACTGGTTTGCGTTCCACGGTTTTTAACCCTGACATTTTTGACACTTTAGCTATATTACAACAGTAACTTTTTAATTACTTATGCCATCTTAGTGATATACTGTATATCTTGTTTTTTTTTTTCAGTAGTATCTAGGCTTACTTTGGGTAATATTTTTTCAACAAACTATTTTATTTTGAAGTCATTTTTTGGGGGGAAAATTAGGCATAAATGCAGAAAATACACACTTTTTTCATTTTTCACCCTTCCTAATTTTCACATGGCACATGCCACAGTTATAAAAAAACACATGAAAATGAATTCTGTGGCCCTTCCAGGGTAACATGATACCTCAAATGCCGTATTTTATTAATAGCTCAGCACATGGCAAACCGTTATCCCCAGCCTGCATGTCTGTGGGGATAGGATGCGTTCGCTAGGGTGACAGTTTGGGGGCCATAGTGCTGTACAGGTGCATCGCTAGGCAACAGAAGAGCAATTCATCTGTAGAGCATTGCGGCCCCAAACCTTTGCCCTAACAATCGCATCCGATTGCTACAGGAGGCAGTCATTAAAAGTTTATAAACAGGTATAGGTATTGCAGGGGTTAACAATGGGTTAATAGGCTAGGCTGGGGTTAAAAATTAAATGGGGGCACTACAGCGAAAAACTGTAAAATGTAAAATATTTGCAAACATATACAAATAAGAAGTACATTTTTTTACAGAGTAAAATGAGCCATACATTACTTGTCTCCTATGTTGCTGTCACTTAGGTTGTAGAAATCCGACAGAAGTGACAGGTTTTGGACTAGTCCATCTCTTTATAGGGGATTCTCAGGGATATATTTATTTTCAAAAGCACTTAATGAATGGCAGTTGCTCTGTCCAACTGCCAAAAAACTGTGTAGCACGCAGGGAAGCTGGCCAGCATCATTGTTTAAATCCTTTTTTGGGAATATCTTTATAAAGAATAAAAGCCTTGCTGAGAATCCCCTATGAAGAGATGGACTAGTCCAAAGCCTGTCACTTCTGTCAGATTTCTACTGCGTACTGTAAGTGACAGCATTATAGGAGAAAAGTCATTTATGGCTCATTTTACTCTGGAAAAAAGGTACTTCTTATTTGTAAAGGTTTGCACTTATTTTAAATTTTACAGTTTTTCGCTGTAGTGCCACTTTACCTGTATTGAATGATTGTTGTTTGCAACAATCATTCACTTCTAACAAAGGATTGTGCATGTGCGGTAGAGCGAACGGGTGGCGGTGTTCACCTTGCAACTGGGCTTATCACAGAAGCTAATGTAATTGATAGAGAAAATGCATGCAGTGCTTTACTACTGTCAGTTTTTATCTGCATGGGGAAAACACATTCATGTGTGCAATAGCCAATTTAATAACGTTGGTTCTCAGTTTACCTGTGCAGAAAGCAGGGGGGGCATCCAAAGTTTGTCAGGGGGCCCCAGTGATTTCTAGTTATGCCCCTGCAAGAATGCAAATATAAAGGATTGAAGAGTTGTGTTGTGTAGTGCCTACTGGATTTACTGCTGGAGCTGGATGAACACAGAGCAGCTGCCAGTCTGGGGATTTGTGGCAACAAGAGGATGGAAAGGTGACCCATTCATTGTCAAAATGATAAAGGAAACCTGTTATGACTTGTGCTGGTGGGAGAAAACTAAAGAAAAGTTATTCTCATAGCATATAGCATTGTTATAGCATATGGCAGAACGTAGAAGGTTGTGATGATGTTTGCCTGCAGGGGAAGGCTGTTATAGCTACAGTGACCAGGTTTTTGTAGGCTCAACCTGGGACAGGGTGGCGGGGGGTGCGGAGGGGGGTGGCGCGCAAAGCACGGCGCACAGTAAAATGGGGGGCTGCGGCGCGCCGGAAAATGTGGTGGCTGCGGTGCGCGCAGCGTGCCGTGCTAAAAATTTGCCGTGCTGAAAAATGGGCGTGGCCATGACATTCTATGGGCGGAGCTAACGTAATGATGTAACAGCGAGGCATAAGAAAGCAGTGTTTACTCCATGATGTGGTCAAACGCGGATTCGCATCATGGGTGTGCAGAAACTGTGTGATGCTATTTAATAGTATACCGTAACCCCAAAGCAGCAAACATAGCCAGCTATGACCATTGAATAATAAATGCAGCAACAGTTACCCCGGAAACCACAAAATAAACACAATGGGCAACATGTCAGCACAAAATAAATGTATTGCTGGCAACATGTCAGCACAAAATAAACATATTGCGGGCAACATGTCAGCACAAAATAAACGCATGGCAGGCAACATTTCAGCACAAAATTAACGTATTGCTAGCAACATGTCAGCACAAAATAAACATATTGCGGGCAACATTTCAGCACAAAATAAACGCATTGTGGGCATGTGGGCAACATGTCAGCACAAAATAAACGCATTGCGGGCAACATGTCAGCACAAAAAAACTCATTGCGGGCAACATGTCAGAACAAAATAATTGCATTGCGGGCAACATGTCAGCACAAAATAAATGCATTGCGGGCAACATTTCAGCACAAAATAAACACAATGGGGGCAAACATGTCAGCACAAAATGAACGCATTGCGGGCAACATTTCAGAACAAAATAAACGCAATGAGGGCAAACATGTCAGTACAAAATAAACGCAATGGGGCAACATTTCAGCACACAATAAACACATTGCGGGCAACATATCAGCACAAAATAAACGCAATGGGGGCAAACATGTCAGCACAAATTAAACGCAATGGGGGCAAACACATCAACACAAAATAAACGCCGATGGGGGCAAACATGTCAGCACAAATAAACGCAATGTGGGCACATTTCACCTGGAAAAAAAAACATTTACTCACCTGACAGAAGTCCCCTCACGCAGCCGGCCTCTGGTGTGTGTGCAGTTCCCTGGGCTCACAGGCACTCAGGCAGAGCAGGGCTACGGCAAGATGGTGTCCAGAGGCGGAGCCCTGTACTGGAGACACAAATAGTCTCCAGTACAGGGCTCCGCCTCCGGATGCCATCTTCCCGTAGCCCTGCTCTGCCTGTGCCTGCTGGAGGACAATGCAGGCTGCTGGAGCGGTGCTGCGGGGAATGAACTAGCGCAGCGTCTATGAGACGCTGCGGCTAGTTAATTCAGTACGGTGGCCAGAGTCCCAAGGCCGGGACGTCCCGCTGCTAAAAGCGTGACATTTCCCGGGACCTCATGCAGCCTGGGACAGCGCCCCCCCCCCCCCCCCCCGAAGGCGGGACATGTCCCGGGTAAAGCGGGACGTATGGGCACCATATTATAGCAGAGCATGCCGCTGAATAGCGCTGATTATGTCCCAGGCCACGGAATGCATCGAGCATCCCCAGCATACATTGCTCGGCTGGTAACATAAAATAATCAGTGGGTATCATCTTGCCAGGAAGAGAAGAAATGGAGGCTTCCGTATGGTCAAGGGGAGGCGGCAGGGGTGCGGGGAGTTGGGGGTACGGAGAAGTCTCCCTAGATAAGTAAATGCCTGTTTTAACCCCCACAGTTTATGAACCTTCCTTAGGCTGGAGGTTCATTCGTTTTTATGAAATACTGCTCAGATCTCTTAAAGGATACCACAACTGAAATGTGACATAATGAGAAAGACATGTGTATGTACAGTGCCTAGCACACAGATAACTATGCTGTGTTCCTTTTTTTCTTTCTCTGCCTGAAAGAGTTAAATATCAGGTATGTAAGTGGCTGACTCAGTCCTGACTCAGACAGGAAGTGACTACAGTGTGACCCTCACTGATTCCAACTATAAAACACTTTCCTAGCAGAAAATGGCTTCTGAGAGCAAGAAAGAGGTAAAAAAGGGGAATTTCTTATCAGTGAGGGTCACACTGTAGTCATTTCCTGTCTGAGTCAGGACTGAGTCAGCCACTTACATACCTGATATTTAACTCTTTCAGGCAGAGAAAGAAAAAAAGGAACACAGCATAGTTATCTGTGTGCTAGGCACTGTACATACACATGTCTATCTCATTATGTCACATTTCAGTTGTGGTATCCTTTAAGGAGGGTACTGTTAATAAGCCGTGCATCCACAAGGGAGAGTTTTTGTAGTATTGTGTAACTCTGCCACGGTTTTGTGGTGCTTTTCTTTGCAGAGATGCAATGTGCTATTATATTGTTGTGCATAAGAATTAATATCTTTTTGGTGTTCTTTATGTTTACATTAAATTTAAATTAATTTACGTAATTAAAATTGTACTATTTTACTAAAACCTTATGTTCACAGAGACCACTGAATATGCAGTGCCATTTCTTGATGTGCTACGGTCTTATGTTTCTGAATTTGTAACATTTTAGAAGTAATCCAAATAACTACTATAACTGGACCACATTGGACATGTCAGATAACAGATAAATAATAACAGCTGCTTTGTTCTTTTCACAGCCTGAATGTCCCTACAAAAAAGTTTCAAATGATCGTTATGCCTGTTTTGAAATCTATCGTGCAGTATGTGGGACTGATGACATTACCTATTCTAATGAATGTGAACTTTGCAGTGCCAAACTGTAAGTACACTATAGGATTTAACTTTAAATCTAATCTTTGAAATCTTGCAATGTAAAGCAATTACTGTATTTTTCGGACCATAAGCGACCATTAACCGATCATCAATTCACCTAGGTTTAGAGGACAAAAACCAGGGGAAAAAATATATACTAAACTTGGTGCTTCCATTGGTGAAGGGATTATGCCCCCTTTGTACCTCATGCCCCCTTGTACCTCTTGTGTCTCCCTTGTGTCCTCCTCTATCCCCCTTGTGTCCTCTTCTGTCCCCCTTGTGTCCTCCTGTGTCCTCCTCTGTCCCCCTTGTGTCCTACTCTATGCTCACCTTGTGTCCTCCTCTATGCCCCTTTGTGTCCCCCTGTGTCCTCCTCTGCGTGGGCACAGTACAGGGAGGCCCCGACATTGTGGAGTGTTGGAGGTTCATATTGGCAGGCATTCATAAGTTAGGGACTCTCTGCCCTGCTTTTGGACTATAAGAAGCAGTGACTTTCCTGACCCCCCACTTTTGGGGGAGAAAAAGTGAGTCTTATAGTCTAACAAATACAGTATGTGATAACGTTCTACATGTTGCTGTCTTAAAATTACTCATTGAGTGGCTTCACTATACTTTTTCCTTGCTCAGACAGGGATTTTTCTTTATTTGTGCACCGTATTTTTCAATTATAAAATGCTCCAAACTATAAGATGCACCTAGGTTTAGAGGTCAAAAACCAAGGGAAAAAAATGTATAAACCTGGTGTGTCCATGGTGCAGGGGCGTCTTGTGGAGCTTCTCCCCCTTCTAAACAAGGCAAGGGCTGCTGGTGTGGGTAATGGAACTCAAGTCCGCTCCATCAATTCTCATTTCTCTCTCTGTGATTTGACCATTAAGCAGCAAACAGAAAATAGTTGCCGCCACCTACAAAAACTGCTCTGTTAGTATAAACTGACTTAATGCAAATACTCAGCTAAATTGATTTTTGTAACTAATATCATCATATTTTTTAATAGTGGATTTATAGCTGTCTGTGTTCCAGTTTGCTATGTATATGTACTTTTTAGTGTAAAATATTGATATTGGCATGTACTGTATTTTTTGGACTATAAGACTCACTTTTTCTACCCCAAAAGTGGGGGAAAAATTCACTGCGTCTTATAGTCCAAACACAGGGAGTTCCTGACTTGTGAACACTTGCCAATATGAACCTTCATCCTGCTGCAATGCTGGGGACCCCTTGAACTATGAGGAGAACGCCAGCGCATACCACGAAGGCTTCATCTGAAATGACCACCAGCTCATGTGCGCAGCACCTAAATAGGCTTTCTGCACACTTCGCATTCAATTCAGATGCAAATCAAGGTTTTAAATTTAGGTTAGGTCACTTGCCCGGAGGTTTGCCTCACCGTGGCGCAAGTGTCTAGTACTTTATACTTTGCATGCAAACCATATTGGAAGCTAAAGTTCCTCCTAGTGTAATAAATGTTAGCATTGTTTTGGATGCAGGGCATGCATTTTTCAGTCTAATAGAGGCGGTGTATGCCTATGCGATTAACCACTCAATTGCAGCATGTGTTTAGGGATACGCAGCCTTCCCCCCACTTTTTTCTTATCCCCTTGAACTATGCCCATGCAGAGTAGGACACGGGGACAAACTGAAGACACAGGGGGACACAAAGGGGCATAGAGAGGGACACAATGGGGACAGAGGAAGACACAGGAAAACACAAGAGGAACATGGATGTACTTCACCATAGATGCACCAGGTTTAGTATATATATTTTTTCCCCTGCTTTTTGTCTACTAAATTTAGGTGCATCTTATGGTCAGGGGCGTCTTCTAGTCCGAAAAATACGGTACTTAATTTGGCCAACATCCCTTTAGCACCTGGCCTAGATCTATATGGAGCTTGATTCACTAACCGGCGCTAAGCCAGTTAGTGAGCCTTAATACCTAGGGGGCGCAAACCACGTAGTTAGGTGGTTTGCGCCCACACATCACGCGCAGCAGCGAGTGCAGCGCCGGTAATAGTGCGAGTTGTGACGATAGCGTTGCACCCGCTGCCCCGTGAACGTTGCACCCGGTGTGCTGAAAACGGCGCATCGGGTGCAACGTTTACAGGGCAGCAGGTGCAACGTTATCATCCCAACGTGCACTATTATGGCGCACCACACTGCGCGTGCTGCTGTGCGCGATGTAGCTTTGCGTGGCTGTTAGTGTGCGCAAAGCTACTTTTGGCGCACTAAGTGGTTTTTCACTCCAGCGCTAAGTGTTAACGCCGGAGTGAAAAACCACTTAGTGCCCCAAAAGTAGCTAACAGCCGCGCAAAGCTACATCGCGCACAAGTAGCAGTGACTCAAGCCCATGAGGTCTCTGCAAGAGGGGTACAGCTTTATTAGCTTAATTACTACTAGTAGATCCAGCCCGTTTAAAAATGGGCTCTAGGTCAACGGCCGCATCCGCCCACCTCGCTCGCCTGCACCCGCCTACCTCGCTCGCCCACACCCGCCCACCTCGCTCGCTCGTCCAGCTCCCTGGTCCCAGCTGTCAGTTACTGCGCACATGCGCAGTAACAAAAATCCTGGGTCACAGGGACAAAACTGCTGGACGCAGGACACTTAGGTTTTATTAGGTAGGATAATTGCAAAATGTATCATTTTTCATGTGTATATATGAAAGGAAAATTATACAACTATAATGCTGGTCAAACACAGGTGTCAAACACATGGCCCATGGGCCGAATGAGGCCCTCCTTGCCATTTTATATTGCCTTTGAGAGCTTCAAATGTGCATCATTGTGAGTTGTAAAGAATGACAGTACCAGGGCCGGTTTTGTACTTTCCAGAGCCCAATGCCTGATCTCACCAACCGTGTGCCCCCAATTCTGTCCAAGTATCTGTATAGATAAGGGGTGGGGGGGAATGGGAGGAGAAAGAGGAGAGCACACTCAGAAGGGTAGCAGTTGTCCCTGGCAAGCCTGCCAGGGAATGATCTCACCTTTAGGACTGACTGACTAGCCCATATGGGTCTGTCAGCAGTCTAGCGTTGTCCCTCTCTATGCTGGGGACGCAGGCAGCAGTGGTGGTTTCAAACAGGATCGGTCACATCAGCTGATCTCCATAGATGGCCGCTCGCTGGGTCTTGCTGAATAGTGCCTGGAGGCTGTGTGTGCAAGTTTGCTAGCTGCACTCTGAACTCCCACTATGTGTGGGGATAGAGTGCGCTGCTGAAGGTTCCTGGAAGGTGCAGTGCGTGCAGAAAGGATACACGGCAAAGTCCGTGTTTGGTTGATAAAATAATAAAATGTTTATTACGCAACGCGTTTCTGGAGAGAAGCTTTCTCCTTTCTTCAGGCGAAAAACATTTGTACAAGTGTTCAGTACATTTAAATACAATAAGACAGACTGTGATTGGTTAACAAAGGTAACAAGCTGGCCAATGCATGTGGGTATGCAAATACAAATCCCAAAATCCTTTGCAGTCTTGGAGGGAAAAAAGTCCAAGTTTAACTATGATAAAATCAAGTTAAAAAATAGTAATCAGAGAGGCTGACAAAGTGGGCAGTATAATAATACAGGACAAAACAGCATATATCAAGGAAGCGTACCGGATCTTGAATGACCCCCAATACTCCAAAAAACTCAAGAATGACCCTACTGAATACTATCTTGAAAAATATAATGACATGATCTCTAGGGCCTACAAAAACCACATTTTGAATAAAAATGAGTTTGGCTTTTTGACTATACAAACACCACAAACGCCTTTTTTCTACCATTTGTTAAAGATTCATAAAGACCCAACCAACCCACCTGGTCGACCAATTATTTCTGGTATACACTCCATCACATCTCACCTATCGCATCTTATAGATCTCCACCTGCAGAAGTTTGTACAAGCACTACCGTCATATCTGAAAGATACTACCCATACCATCAATACATTACAGGAAATCAAATGGAAACATGAATATATATGGGCCACCCTGGATGTGAGCTCCTTATATAGCAACATCCCACAGGAAAAAGGCCTCCAGGGTATTGCATATTTCCTAGAAGGTGATCCTCCTATGCTGGAGAAACAGAAAGACTTTATCCTTGAAGCTATCGATTTTATTCTGAAATCTAATTATTTTAGTTTTTTAGGCGATATATACCTACAGGTCAGGGGGACCGCCATGGGGACTCGGTTCGCGCCGAGTTTTGCGAATCTCTATATGGGTTGGTTGGAGGACACGCTAATTTGGTCTCCAGGCAACCCGTTCGGCGCGAACCCCTAGTGCTCCATAAACGTTTTATCGACGATATTATATGTATCTGGAACGGCCCTTTGGAAAAACTGAATGATTACATCCACTATCTAAATGGGAATCATTTTGGGCTTACTTTTACAGCCAATATCCATCATACAACTATTGATTTTTTAGATTTAACAATTTTTACAGATACATTGCCAGACAAGATTTTTACTAAAACCTTTTTTAAACAAACAGATTGTAATGATTATCTTAATTTTAAAAGTGAACACTATAAGCCATGGCTAAAGAACATCCCGTACGGTCAATTTAAGAGCATTAGAAGAAACTGTTCAGAAAAAAACCATTTTGACCAACAATCGGAACTTATAAGAAAGAGATTTTTACATATAAAAAATATCCACCTAAGATTGTCTGTGATGCACAGAAAAAAGCAGGCAGCCTATCGCAGCAGGATTGCTTACAAACGAAATTGAAACAACATAACAATACCGATATAGAAAGAAAATGGAATATAGTTATGAATTTCTCCAGCCAACATAAAGAATGCAGAGAAATACTCGAAAAACACTGGGGCCTCCTACTTAAAGGGGAACTGAAGAGAGAGGTATATGGAGGCTGTCATGTTTATTTCCTTTTAGACAATACCAGTTGCCTGGCAGCCCTGCTGATCCTCTGCCTCTAATACTATTAGCCATAGCCCCTGGACAAGCATGCAGCAGATCAGGTGTTTCAGTGGTTCAGACTTATATGTCTGATCTGACAAGACTAGCTGCATGCATGTTTCTGGTTTTAATCAGATACTACTGCAGAGAAATAGACCAGCAGGGCTGCCAGGCAACTGGTATTAATTAAAAGGAAATAAACATGACAGCCTCCATATACCTCTCTCTTCAGTTCCCCTTTAATGATCCCTTACTCAAAACAATACTCCCACCAAAACCTAAAATCACCTATAGACGAGCAAAAACCATGCGAAATATAGTGGCACCTAGTAGATTGAAGGAGAAGCAGGAGAAGAGGACCTATACACTAACAAATACAACAAAGAACGGCTCTTTCTGCTGCAGAGGAAATAAATGTCTATGTTGCAAAAATATGCAAAATGGCCGGAAGGAGTATAAATCATCCATCAACAACAAAGTCTGGCAGATCAACCAGCGCCTGACCTGTAAATCAGACTATGTAATTTATTTGCTAGAATGCCCTTGCAATTTACAATATATAGGCCGCACCAAACAAAAATTGAATAAACGTATTAATAAGCATAGGGAAAACATCAGAAAGGGCTATTCAAAACACATTGTCTCTAAACACTTTGTTGAATTTCATAATAGAGACCCTTCTTTAATGAAGATCACCATCTTAGAACAAATTTTTGATGGAAACAAATTCAACCGTTTTAGGAATCTCTGTAATAGAGAGACCTTTTGGATTTTACAGTTAGAAACTTTAACACCAGATGGTCTGAATGTTGCAATTGAAAATATGGTGAACTAGAATCCGTATTATGGTTTTATAATTTTCTGGTTGAATACAGTGAAATAACCTGCCTTTCTGTATATATATGATTATATTGCAATTTATTTATTTATTTATTTTATTTTTATTTATATTTTTTCCCCCATTATGCTTTCATATTTACCATTAATGTTACTTTCATTAATCCAACCACAGAGTATCCATAATAGTCTCAGTGGTTTTTTGTTTGGGTGCTCAGTGGTTTTTTGTTTGGGTGCTTTGCTGCCACCTGGAGAACCTGTGTGCTTATTGCACCTTAACAATCTGATCAATATATTTTTTTATCCCTAATAGACTGCAATGAAGCCAGTTATGGCGTTTTTAATTAATTTCTTACATTTTATGAATTTTTCACACATATATATATATATATATATATATATATATATATATATATATATATATATATAACAATTCCCACCCATTATTTATCAATACCTTTTAACTTCAGTAGTTTTATTTTTTAACTTGATTTTATCATAGTTAAACTTGGACTTTTTTCCCTCCAAGACTGCAAAGGATTTTGGGATTTGTATTTGCATACCCACATGCATTGGCCAGCTTGTTACCTTTGTTAACCAATCACAGTCTGTCTTATTGTATTTAAATGTACTGAACACTTGTACAAATGTTTTTCGCCTGAAGAAAGGAGAAAGCTTCTCTCCAGAAACGCGTTGCGTAATAAACATTTTATTATTTTTTCAACCAAACACGGACTTTGCCGTGTATCCTTTCTGCACGCACTGCACCTTCCAGGAACCTTCAGCAGCACACTCTATCCCCACACATAGTGGGAGTTCAGAGTGCAGCTAACAAACTTGCACACACAGCCTCCAAGCACTATTCAGCAAGACCCAGCGAGCGGCCATCTATGGAGATCAGCTGATGTGACCGATCCTGTTTGAAACCACCACTGCTGCCTGCTTCCCCGGCATAGAGAGGGACAACGCTAGACTGCTGACAGACCCATATGGGCTAGTCAGTCAGTCCTAAAGGTGAGATCATTCCCCGGCAGGCTTGCCAGGGACAACTGCTACCCTTCTAAGTGCGCTCTCCTCTTTCTCCTCCTATTCTCCCCATCCCTTGTCTATACAGATACTTGCACCACTATCCAGTGGCTTCCAGAGAGAGGCACCACCACCATTTTTATCTTCAGCCTACACACTGTACAACACCACTACAGGATACTCCCCTGTATATACAGGAGTCTTCTATATATACACTGCCCAGTGTATATGGGACACTACCTACTGCAAACTACCCAATTCTGTCCAACACCCTAGCGATCACTGGTTTGAATGGGATACCCTATGTCTTGCTGCTCTGCCCCCCATTTAACAAAGAAGCAGTGCTGTGTCCACTCCCTGTAATTTTGCACTCCTGCCTGGATGCACAGCAGCCGATAGCATTTTGGGCATCCATACTTCAGAAATGACGCTCATGTATGAGCAGCACTTGTCAAGTACACAAACCCATAACACTCCTAGACTTGGCTGCTGTGCACATCCATATAAGAGCGTAAAATTACTGGGATTGTGAGTGGACAGAGCATGAGCAGCTTCTTTGTTCTGTGTATGACTGGCTGCAGTCAGAGCCACAAACAGGTGACAGTGCAGCACAATGAAGAGAAGCCCATCCAAAACAGAGAACATGTAAGTCAAGATCGCCCGTACGGTTCGCCGGCGAACGGTTCTCAACGAACTTCGGTGTTTCACGTTTTCGGGGGCGAATGCGAACTTTATGGCGGTTCGATTCACCTCCTCTACATCACAGTCAGCAGGCACATTGTAGCCAATCAGGCTACACTCCCTCCTGGAGGCCCCCCCCCCTCCCTTATAAAAGGCAGGCAGCATCAGGCTTTTCACTCACTCTTGTGCCTGCAGTAATTAGAGAAAGGATAGCTGCTGTGCAGAGACCTATAGGGAAAGCTTAATTAGGCTCTTGTAGGCTTGTTAGCTTGCACCTTGCTGATTCTTAAAATGCACCCCTCAACAGCTCTTTTGAGAGCTAATTTTGTGCTTGTGATCTATTTTTTTTTTTTTGTGTGTGTGGCCTACTTACATTATATACAGCCCTGTCAGTCAGTCGCAGCTGGCCTTTGGCCCCTTGGTGGTATAATTACTACTGTGCCAGGTGCACATTGTATAATACCCATCACTGCATATACCTACCTGTTGTTTACTTCAGTGCACCCACCCACCTACCTACGTGAGTGCACGCAGTGTCACTGTGCCTGTCCAGTACCTGTCTGTGTGTGACAGGTGCACATTATAATACCCATCACTCCATATACCTACCTGTTGTTCACAGTGCACCCACCTACCTACGTAAGTGCACGCAGTTTCACTGTGCCTGTCCGGTACCTGTTTTTGTGTGACAGGTGCACATTGTAATACCCATCACTGCATATACCTACCTGTTGTTCACAGTGCACCCACCTACCTACGTGAGCGCACACAGTGTGATATACCACTCCATGCATACCTGTTAACTGCACCTGTGGGACTAATTGCACATTATATTAGTCAAGTCAGTGCATACCTTTCACTTCATCCCTCCCCCCCCAATATGGACAAAACAAAAGGCAGAGGCAGGCCACCTGGCAGGTCTCCACACTGTACAAAAGAGACGGCACACTACTGGCTGCAATGAACTTTGCTGTATTGGAACGATAACACTACATGTTACGGATATTACATCCTTCCTCAGGTGTATAACCTGGCAGGTCTGTTTGAGGTTGCGCTGTCATGATTTTGTGCGGCTCTTGACCAAAGTACAGTGTTCAGAAGAAAGTGCCATCAACCCCCAATATTGTCAGGATGTAGTTGACTATTTAACAGAGAACACCTCATCTTTCTCAGCTTCCGCATGGAAGCGTGACATATCTTCCTCCTCCTGCTCTCATTCTGGCACCCCACTTAACACTCAGTCGGCCGCCACTACCAAAGTGCCATCTCCCCAGGGCTCAGCGGTGTGGACATTTTTTGTGTGTCTGCCTCAGATGAGAGTAATGCCATCTGTACTCTCTGCCACCGAAAATTGAGCCGTGGAAAGACCAAGACCCGCGTAGGGACAACTACCTCACGAAGGCACATGATTATAAAGCACAAACTGCAATGGGATGACCACCTGAGGAAAAGCAGCACACAAAAGCAAAGCCACACCACAGTGGAAGATACCAGGCAGCATTTTTTTCTCAAAAAAAGGCGATACCTAAACTGTACCGTGATGTTGAAAGGCAAGTGGTGACATCTCTGGCACACAGCGTTGGGTTAAGGGACCCACCACTTGCCTTTCAACATCACGGTACAGTTTAGGTATTGCCTTTTTTTGAGAAAAAAATGCTGCCTGGTATCTTCCACTGTGGTGTGTGGCTTTGCTTTTGTGTGCTGCTTTTCCTCAGGTGGTCATCCCATTGCAGTTTGCAGACCAGGCATCTGACCACAGATGCCTGGTCTGCAAAGCACACTCAGGCTTGCCCAAAGACTAAGTCAGTCCGCACACACAGCATCTCTGCATGCACGCCATGTGACTGCCTGCCCCAAGACTAAGTCGCTCCCCACACAGCACCTCTGCCCGCAGGCCGCGTGACTGCCTTTTCCACCACCACCACCAGGGTCCAGGACTCCAGGTGGATTCCTGAATTGCGGCCGCTATAATAATTTTTCTGGTCTATGTACATGGCTGCCTAATTTTTCTGGCTGCACTGCAGCTGCAACCAGGGCCGGATTTCTGGAAAGGCCAGCAAGGCCACGGCCTAGGGCGATAAAATTAGATAAGATAAGAAGGGCGGCATGACTTGGAGAGAGAAGAGGTCATATGTCAAAGTAAATCATCTCCTCTGTTCCCGCAGCGCAGCTGCATCTCTCTCTCACTTCCTGATGTGTTAAAACAATCAGGATCAATCATAACGGTCATCTGTTAATCCATTTCTTTCTTTGTATGATAGACTTACAGATCGATGTGAGAAATACCAGAGATTTACATTACAAAGCAGATAGAACTAAGTTCCGCTGAGTTTTAATGCAGGCATTCCCAAACATCAGTGAGCTTTGCAGTTTCTTCTCCTCTTTTTACAACTTTGACACTGACCTCAGCAGATGTTAATTTATCTAATTCTAATTTATGACTGTTGTTAAAACTTTTTTTTCCTAGCTAGCAGTGGTCTCTTCTGTTCCTTAGTTAACTCTTTCCTGACTCATTTTCTGTGCTCCAGCTCCTAAAATCTATGAGACTGCAGGATAAAAAATGCTGTTTTCTTCCCTTTCATTGCTAAATTGTCATTTTAAATGATACCTGAGCAGTGGTGCTCATCCAATATTCGGGTATCAGAACTACCCAGGTAATCTGAACTTTTTCCACTATCCGAACTTTGAATAGCAATTCGGATATTTTTAAAATCTGAATAGCACTATCCGAGCAAACTCGAATTTCCCATCTGAGAGAGAAAGGTATTTTAAGTCCCCACATCATTAAAAAAACATGATGCTACATGCCTCATTTACCCTAAAAAACGTTTTAAAGGCAATTTAAATAAGCCTTCTTCAGACTTTGTTCCCGTATACTGTCAATATGTTAGAGCACACCACCATTTGTACATTCAGTATTCAAAAGAGATGCATAGATTTTTCAGCAAATATAAATAAATGTCATTCAGATGCTTTAAAGTGAAGCTGAACTCTTGCACAGGACAGAAGGAAAACAGAGAACTGTACCCTGTATGTATTTAGAGAGCCTGTCTAATTCCCCCTCCTCTGTGTCACAAGTTGTAATTTAATCTCTACACTGTGTCACCTGACTGCCAAAACAGCTAAGCTCATTTGAAAGCACAGGATGTTAAAAATATGTCTGCTTCCATAAAAGCAGGAAGTAGACACACTGCAGATTTATTGCAGGATTTGTATCAGCTGTAACAAAGAAATGTTTTTATTTAAAGGTTATGTTGTTGCGTATCTTTTAGAGCAGAGAGGAAGTTCTGAGTTCAGGTCCACTGTAATTACAACAGAACAGCCAAAGTGGGTCCTGACAGGATGTTTGCTACTTACCTGTTCTCTGTTTTGGATGGGCTTCTCTCCATCGCACTGCCCTGCCACCTGTTTGTGGCTCTGACTGCAGCCAGTCGCACAGAGGACAAAGAAGCAGCGCATGCTCTGGTCACTCGTTCTCCCTGTCACCTGTATGTGGCTCTGACTGCAGCCAGTCGCACAGAGGACAAAGAAGCAGCGCATGCTCTGGTCACTCGTTCTCCCTGTCACCTGTTTGTGGCTCTGACTGCAGCCAGTCGCACAGAGGACAAAGAAGCAGCGCATGCTCTGGTCACTCGTTCTCCCTGTCACCTGTCTGTGGCTCCAACTGCAGCCAGTTGCACAGAGGACAAAGAAGCAGCGCATGCTCTGGCCACTCGTGCTCCCTGTCACCTGTGTGTGGCTCTGACTGCAGCCAGTCGCACAGAGGACAAAGAAGCAGCGCATGCTCTGGCCACTCGTGCTCCCTGTCACCTGTGTGTGGCTCTGATTGCAGCCAGTCGCACAGAGGACAAAGAAGCAGCGCATGCTCTGGTCACTCGCGCTCCCTGTCACCTGTCTGTGGCTCCAACTGCAGCCAGTTGCACAGAGGACAAAGAAGCAGCGCATGCTCTGGCCACTTGCACTCCCTGTAATTTCTCGCTCCTGCCCAGATGTGCACAGCAACCGAGGCCGGTACAGTGTTATAATAATCTGAACATTTGTATAGCGCTTTTCTCCTGTCGGACTCAAATCGCTCATATGTATTCTTGACAAGTACCAGTCATACATTAGCGTCATTTCTCAAGTATGCATGTCCTGAACACTATCGGCTGCTGTGCACATTCGGGCAGGAGCGCAAATTACAGGAATTATTTGTTGAATGGGGGGCAGAACAGCACAACTGAAATGAGTCCATTGAAACCAATGATCGCTAGTCAGTGTTGGACAATTTTTTTGTAATTTTTTTTCGGGGGGGGGGGGGGACGCTTGGTGACTGCAGGCCTAGGGCACTGGAAAGTACAAATCCGGCCCTGGCTGCAACAACAAAACAAAAGGCATGTACATGTGCCAATTCCCCTTCGTGATCATTACCTTGCCGCGGTGAAGGGGCTTGCGTGTCACAATAAAGCAATGACCGACGGTTATATGAGTGTCTTGGGGGGGCACACCCAAGATAATAAGGTCGTTGCTTCATTGTGGACAGACCAAATTTGATCAGCTTTTGCGGAAGTTCGCAAACCGAAAATCGAAGGTTCGGGCTATCTCTACTTGTAAGTAGAAGGATACCAAATTACACACGCTGGCATAGATGTAGTATCAGCTCAGGTGTGCTTTAAACAATTTAACACTTAAAGGGACTCCGAGCTCTGGCTAAAATAAAAATGTTCACTTACCAGCGGCTTTCTGCAGCCCAGTGCTGGTCGGGACGTCCCACGCCGGCCTCCTGGCTCTTTTTCCCACGGCTGTCCATATAGGGCTGTCCGGCGGCTCCCCGGGCGACACTGGCCGAGTGTCGGGGCTCCTTCTTCCGCAAACCTCATCAATGACGTCGCACGCCGGCCGCCTCGCATCATCACGGCGGCCGGCGTGACAGCACGGCGCATGCGCGACTAAATTAAATCGTGCATGCGCCGTACTGTCACGCCGGCCGTCGTGATGACGCGAGGCGGCCGGCGTGCAACGTCATTGATGAGGTTTGCGGAAGAAGGAGCCCCGACACTCGGGCAGTGTCGCCCGGGGAGCCGCCGGACAGCCCTATATGGACAGCCGTGGGGAGAAGAGCCAGGAGGCTGGCGTGGGACGTCCCGACCAGCACTGGGCTGCAGAAAGCCCCTGGTAAGTGAAAATGTTTACTTTAGCCAGAGCTCGGAGTCCCTTTAAGGCAAGGAAAGGAAGCATAGATCTTAAAATGGGTCAGCAGGGAGTTTTGAATTTTTAAAACCGAATGGTACCATTTATTGGCTAACTTAAAGAGAATCTGTACTCTAAAATTATTACAACAAAAAGCATACCATTCTATTAATTATGTTCTCCTGGGCCCCTCTGTGCTGTTTCTGCCACTCTTTGCTGCAAACCTGGCTTGTAATGGAACTTAGAATGGAATGAAGAGATTTCGGGAGGCTTGAAGTTGAAGTCAAGCCATTAAAGATAATTTTGGATAGAGTGTGGGAAGGAAAAGAACCTCAGTGGGATTTAACTGCTATCTACGCTCTCAGCAGTAGCATGTCTCCTTGTTTCCTTTTGATAGGAAGCTATAAGATAAATCCTGAAGCAGAGACAATGGTCTCTATTCATAAAACTTTTACCGCATGCTTACCGCTGGAAACAGCTGACTTTCCTGACCATTTAGCAAAGTCTCAATTCATAAAAGCTGTTTCTGCATGAAAAGCTACAATTCCTGAGCAGTGCGGGAAATTGCCGCCTTGTGTGGTGATTATCTCAACACATGTCACTAAATGTCAATTCATACAGACCTCCCAGGCAGCAGCAGTGAGAGCAGAACAAAAAAAGGCATCCCAGAATACCCAGACTGTGTTTTTTAACCTCTTGGGTACCTGTTTTCAGATAAATTTCACATCAGAAAGCCTGCATGTGTAACATTTCTTGAAGTTCTTCTAAGCTGCAGCAATTAAATAGATTGTTTAGAAAGACTATTAGACAGATTCAGAGAAGATTTAGGGCAAGGGGAGGCAGGTTTAAAAAAATGCACATCTAAAGGGAAGTTGGGGCTGCCTCGTTTATTGTAACTCTGTCTCTGCATGGAGAAATGTATCAATTTATGCAGCACCGCCAGTTTAGGTCGGGAATTCTCCGACCTTTTATTGCAACTGTAAACATTTTTATGAATTAGCACACGAAAGTCTAAAATACAGATGCAGTATTTTCCCTCCAAGATTTTTTTCTTCCGCAATAATTTTATGAGTAGAGCCCTTTATGTCTAAGTAGAAGCTGTCAAAGAGATAGGATTGGAGGGGAAATTTGTCCACTAGGGGTACAGACAACAATCAGAGCCGGATATGTACTTTTTACTGCCCAAGGCCAACTATAGCCGCCCTGACTGATAGCATTCCTCTACCACCCCCCCTCCCCTTTACACACACACACACACACACACACACACACACACACACACACACACACACACACACACACACACACACACACACACAGACACAGACACAGACACACACACACACTCTTTAGGGCAGGAAGCCTTCCCCCCTCAATAGGTAGTTGTCCCCCAGTATAGGAAGAGAAAATGTATAGGTAGTATATTTAGTATAGGTAGTTTTTCCCTAGCATAGTTAGCTGTCCCCCCAGTATAGGTTGCTTTTTTCCAGTATAGGTATCTGTCCTCCCAGTATATGCAGCTGTACTGTCCCCCTAGTATAGGTAACTGTCGTCCCCCCCCCCCCCCCAGTAGAGCTAGCTTTCCCCCAGTATAGGTAGCTGTACTGTCCCCCGTATAGGTAGCTGTCCCTCCTGTATAGGTAGATGTCTCCCAGTATAGGTAATTGTCCCCCCAGTATAGGTAGCCGTCTCCAAATATAAGTAGCTGTGCTGTTCCCTCAGTATAGGTAACTGTCCTCCAGTAAAGGTAGTTGCCCTCCAGTATAAGTAGTTGTCTGACCCAGTAAATGTAGCTGTCTACCCCGGATAGGTAGTTGTCCCCCTAGTATAAGTAACTGCCCCCCAAGTAAAGGTAGCTACCTTTACTTGGGGGACAGTTATTTATACTAGGGGGACAACTAGTATAAGTAACTGTATAAGTAGCTTTCACAGTATAGGTAGCTGCCCCATCAGTGTAGGTAGCTGCCCCCCAGTATAGGTAGTTGTACCCCCAGTATGCTCCCCATGATCACTGCCTTCCCTCTGCTTGTAATCAGACCTGCTGGTGCTGCTCTATTCCTCCTACACCGCTCTCCTCGTCCCAAACTTCCTGCTCCCACTTGCTTGCGCTGTCGTCATTGTTAAACCTCAGATCAGCGGTAATTAGTGATGAAGAGAGACAGGCAGTGACTGGTGCTCAGTATCGGTGGCCGCCGTATTCAGGAAGTGACATCACAGCTCACTTTCTGCATAAGGCGGCTGCTGACACTGGGCACTGCTGCCTGTCTCTTTACATTACGGATCGCCGCTGATGTGAGGTGGGACTATGCCGACAGCACAACCAGGGGGTGGGGAGGGGGGTGGTCTGGGGGTATTTAGGATGTTTGCAAGGAGAAGAGTGGTAGGGAAGGAGCAGAGCAGTGACAGCAGGGCTGGTTATCCGGGCAGGTGCATGAGTGGGCGGGCACTACCCAGTGCTACCCCAAACCTGTAGCGCCCCAGCTCCCCAGGTGCCCTAGGCACTGACCTATGAGGCCTTTGCCTAAACCTGGCCTGGACAACACAGACCTGAGTTAGGTCCTTCATCCAAACACACATGAGACATTTCTGTCATCCAAAACAGTTTCTTGTGATTGTTTCAGATGACTATTTACTGCATGTTCATGCTGCTGAGCTCCTTGCTAAGCAACAGAGAGGTGTGAAGGAGGCTGTCTTCATAATTTACAATAACAATTGGCAGAGAATTTTCCAACATGACTGGTTTCTAAAGAGGAAGGGGAAACTTACGCTCTCAAGTTGACAATTGTCCAAACCAATCCACAATAATGTAGAAGAAGGTACTCTACAGGCTTCAAACTTTAATTTGTAGTTGATTGAGCATCGTAAAACACTACATGTTATGGGTTCACTGCCTTCTACTTTATTGCTGATTTTCTGGTTTGCATGAGTGGTGTACCTGCAGGAGAAGTTCACCGGTGAGTTATACCTGGGCCAGCAATGATGGACTAAGCTGAAATGGGGCCCGAGGCCAGGTAGTAGCTTTGACTCATCCTGATGGACCTTTTGGCAATCTGAGGTGAGAGATAGGCCCCCTAAAGGCCAATAGGCCCCAGGCAAGTCCCTAGGTTGCTTTGTGGATGATAAGCATGAATTGAGGTTCAAGGTAATCTTGGTTGATAGTGTTCAAACCAATCATTTTAGCCAATGAAAGTCTGCTGTGACCCCCATAATGACTGTACAATTGTGATGTCCCCAATCCTTGACTTGGGTTTCCTAAAGGATCTTTAACCCCTGGAAATTGTGCAGTTTACCTCTGCTGATGCTGGAGAGAGTGGGGTGGAAGTGTCAGAACACTCTGTTGTTTTGTGTTTTGTTTTCTTTTTTTTTGTGGGGGGGTTCATAATTTTATGAATTTGGCTAATGATAAAACTATTAATCATTGTATTTTAAATTATGCTTCTTGTATTTTAGATGTATGATATTAGCTGTTCTTTATTTTAGGATGAATGTGAAGGAGCTCAGCTTGATCAAATGTGCACTATGGACATGAACCCAGTTTGCGGATCTGATTTTGTCACTTATGAAAATTCTTGTGTGTTTTGCAGAAAATGGGCAACGTGAGTACAATACTGACATGATGAAGAATACATGCATCCTTTTGCGTTACAAAGTATCAGTGGTGGCTTTTAGTTTTGACATGTGAAATTATATATTATGGTTATTCTATTGAATGTAATATAGTCATCTAAAACTAGATGTTTAAAAAGTGGAGAACACTGGAATTTAAAGCCCAACTAAATCCATAACTGCACAAGGCAAATTCCCATAGCAGTCAGCACACGTGAATATAACCCATGTAAAGAAGCGAACCGGTGGACAGAATGCCAGTTTCATGGGCCAGGTGTGCTTGGACCTGCAGTACAACTTGCTGCCTGTGCCTGTGGTTTCAGCTGCTGGGCAGGCTAGTCAGGTGTGACCGTGTGACACATAAAGTAGAAAGAACAGTAGATGCCAGACAGCATTTCCCAGAATGCCTGCATTAGAGTACAAATCATGCTTCCTAATAAGGGGTTTTGACTTAGTATTTTAAAGCGAGTGGTTCTGAGCAATAGTAAGACACAAATTCTGTTAACGGGTACGAACAAGCAGAAAACAACCCATTGGGTTAGGTGCCCTGTTGCAGAAAACACAGCTAAACAAAGGACTTTCAATTGTAAAAGTTTATTTCTAAAGTTAATCATTTTCACTGATTTCCATGATTGCCTACAGAATTTACTATGTTTAATATTTAGCTTAACCGCTTCCGGACCGTACTAGTCAAAATCTACACCCTGTTTGGGAGCTGTTATCCCTGCCAGGGCGTAGATTTCAACTTCCCGCCGCACACTTCTGCCGCTACCAAAGATTGCACCACTCTGTTTCCACTACAGCTCATTTGCCCTGCTGTCTGTATGACAGCAGAGCTCCGTGACCTGGTCAGGACTCAGGAGCTGATTTCATTGGCTCCTGACCCCATGATCACTGTGAGCCAATCTTATTGGCTTACATTGATCACAAGGTCAGGAGCCAATGAAATCGGTACCCAACTGGCTAAAAGAGCTTTGCTGTCATAGCGACGGCAGAGTTAGCTTCAGCAATGGGATAGTGGTGCGTTTGGCTTTAGCGGTGATTTCTTGCAGCGTTACATAAGAAATCCCGGTTTTTTGTACCAGTGATCTTTGGTCCTTAAAGAGAATCTGTACTCTAAAATTCTTACAATTAAAAGCATACCATTCCATTCATTATGTTCTTCTGGGCCCCTCTGTGCTTTTTCTGCTACTCCCTGCTGCAATCCTGGCTTGTAATTGCCAGTTTTAGACAGTGTTTACAAACAAAAGACATGGCTGCTAACCAGCATGTGATAGGCTGATAGAAGCTCAGTCTGTGGTTCATACAGAGCCTGGAGGGGGCGTGGAGAGGGTGTGTATAGCTCAAGCATGGGCAAACTCGCCCCTCCAGCTGTTACGGAACTACTAGTCCCACAATGCATTTGTCTTTATGAGTCTTGACTGTGGCTGTCAGACTCCTGCAATGCATTGTTAGACTTGTAGTTCCTTAATAGCTGGAGGGCCAAGTTTGCCCATGCCTGGTATAACTTCTAAATATCACAAGCAAAGCAGCACATTCCTGCTTGAGTGCCTGAGCCTGACAAAGCTATCAAAGGAAAGAAGATTAGATTATATAACAGAGATAATACAGCTACTGTGCAACTAGGAAAGGCTGCAGTAAGACAGACCACATTAGAACAGGTATAGGAACTTATAGGATAGAAGAAATAAGGCTGAAAATTTTGTTACAGAGTTTCTTTAATGCTGGGTACACACGTTGAGATTTCCTGCTCGATTTGCGGGATCGAACGGATCGATTCGATTATGTCAAACATGCTGGATTGGATTTCGATAGTTCCTGCCATTGATTTTACATGTTAAGCATGCAAAATCAACGGCAGGAATTATCGAAATCCAATCGAGCATGTTTGAAATAATCGAATCGATCCATTCGATCCAGCGAATCGAGCGGGAAAATCGCAACGTGTGTACCCAGCATAGGGGACTGCTGGTACCGAAGTGGTAACTGAGCTTTATATGATCCAGCAAACCTGAACAGAATTATTATTTTTTAAGACTCTATTTTTCATATTATATAAGTAAAAAAAGTATATAAATACATACATTTTTTCACAGTACAAGGAGCTATATACCGAAAAAGGAAATATCAACAAAGGACTAGAATACGATACATACCATATTTTTCAGCGTGTAAGATCTCATTTTTCTCCACCAAAAATGGGGAGAAAAAGTCACTGCATCTGCCAAATATATGCCAAATACAGGGAGTCCCTGACTTAAGAACGCCCACCGATATCTATTAACGATCGGCCACAATGTTGGGGACTCCTTGTCCTGTCCCCATGTTTCCTCTGCCCCACTCCCCCCTCATATCCTCCTTGCTCCCCCCGAATAAATGCAGGCAGCAGCACCTAATCCATCAGAGATAGCGGGGATCAGAGACTTCTCCTCTCTCACTGTTCCCTCAGTGCCAGCGTCTGCTAATCGCATCATCAGCAGAAGAAGCTGGCATGAGGGGATCAGTGAGGGAGGGAGAGAACACTAATCGCCACGGGCTGTGATGGATTAGGTGAGCTGAGCTGCCACTGCTTGCATTTATTCAGGGGGGGGGGGGGGGTGAAGGAGGACACCAGGTGGGAGTGTAGGGGACACAGGAGGACACATGAGGTACAAGGGGCACACAATAATTGGGGCGAACATCTACAAGACACTCCTGGACGATGGACGCCCCATTTTTAGTATATTTATCCTTCCCTGGTTTTTGCCCTCAAAACCTAGAAAAGATAAATAACAAAGCGCCAGAGCTGCAGCCACTAGGATGCACTCTATAGGCAGTAGCATAGTTAGGGAGTCTTGCCCAAGGAAATACTGACTAGGTGCTGGTTTACTGAACAGGAAGAGCTGAGAATCTAACCCAGATCTCATCCTGTGTCAGAGGCAGAGCCCTTAACATGTACACTATGCAGCACCTACACCTAGGTACGTCTTATATGCTGAAAAAAAATGAATCATTTCCAGTTACAGGGAATGTTTTCCTCAGACATTTTTACTTATTAATTAACTCCAATTAAATATCCCATTAATCCCTCTATGTAAAGCGCATTCTAGCCCTCCTCATTCTTTAGATGTCAGCTGCTAGCTGTAGAGCAGTCAGTTGTACTCCGTGTTCAATAACCTGTTACTCCCTGCCATAATACTTAACTTATATATTGTCGTGGCTCAGGAAGAACAAATGGAGAAAAGAAGAGAAAGAAACTAAAAAGGAAGAAAAAAATAAAAATAAATAAAGCAAAGCAATACAATACAATACAATAACATTTCTACAGCGCTTTTCTCCCATAGGACTCAATGCGCTTAGGCTCTCTCAGATTCAGTAATTGGTAGTAGGATGAAGTATTCACACAACAAAAGTTATATTTCTGCAAATGCCAAACTGAACAGGTGGGTTTTCAGTCTGGATTTAAACACGTCCAGGGATGGAGCTGTCCTGATCTGTTGAGGTAAGGACTTCCAAAACGTAGGGGCAGCATGACAGAAGGCTCTGGGACCAAAAGATTCCAAGTGGACTCTGGGTATGACTAGATTATTAGAACCTGTGGATCTGAGAATACGGGGATTGCTACGCAGCTGCAACTGTTCTGTCTCAGCATCTGTTGTACCTGCCACAAGCTCCTGTAGACCCAGTCTGTATGGATGTGTGCAGCAGGTTAATAACGCTTTAACAGGCAGCTTACTCAATGAATAAAGACTCCTGAGGGGTTTTCCAATGCTTCTTTATGCTTCAAGGTAACAAAGGGTACAAACATCAGGCTTTTTCATAGTCTTTCTCATAGCTAAATTTCCAATTAAGTTACACAGCTCCCTAACTCTGCAGTCTCTACATAACAAATATGCAAAATGGAGTTACAGCAGGAAGAGAAGGGGTGGGAGCTACCAACTAGCAAGAAACAGCAGGGGTGTAAGGAAGATACTAAATAACTGTAACATAACATGAAATCACAACTGCTAGAAAATAAGAGGCTGCGTGGCAGCACACTCCCCGCCTGGTATCGTGAGATACCACTACTCAATTATTTTTCTTTTTAACACTGCATGGAGTAAAATGCTATCTAGCATTCTAAACCTAGCCTTCTCAAGTCTATTGGTTATCTATGTTAGGGGCTTGAGTGACTCCCTCACATAAGACTGGATCAGAACCTTTAGAAGCAGGCATAATAAGGACAGTCTCAGGGACTGGTCTGAGGAAAGTTTTTGAGTCCCCATTCTTCACGATCCTGACTTCCACACTTCGGACCCTTCCATCATCACTGGCAATGGCCTTTGTAATAAGTCCAACTGGCCACTGGATCCGGTGAGTTTGCTGGTCTTTTAGCAGGACCAAATCCCCTTCCTTTAAGTTGGGCTTCTGGGTTTGCCACTTTTTACGTCCTTGCAAAAGTGTGAGGTATTCCTTCCTCCATCTGTCCCAGAACTGATCTGCAAGGTATTGAGCGTGTCTCCACTGACGTTTATACATGTCCTTTTCATCAAAGATACCCTTTGGTGCTGGAATCTGTCCAATTTTCCGGCTCAACAATGTAGCTGGAATTAAGATAGTCGGAAATTCTGGATCTGAGGATACGGCAGTCAGTGGTCTTGAGTTTATTATTGCTGCAACCTCAGCAAGGAATGTGGTGAGCACCTCGTGGGTAAGGCGTGAAGAACTCACATCAAGCAACATTGAATCCAGTATTCACCTTGCCATGCCAATCATGCGTTCCCATACTCCGCCCATGTGTGAAGAGTGTGGTGGGTTAAACTTCCACACACAACCTTGATCACTCAAATACTTTCCAACTTGTTGTCGGTCTATCTGTAACTCTCTACACGCACCAATGAAGTTAGTGCCACAGTCCGATCTCAACATCTTCACAGGACCTCTTAGTGCAAGAAATCTCCTAAGAGCATTGATGAAACTTGAAGTGTCCATAGACTCGATCACTTCGATGTGTACAGCTCTTACACTTAAGCAAGTGAACATTACAGCCCATCTTTTGCTGTTGACTTGACCACCACGTGTTCTTCTGGCCGTTACTGTCCATGGTCCAAATACATCGATCCCGACATATGAAAAGGGTGCATCTTCACTCAGTCTGTCTGCGGGTAGGTCAGCCATCTGCTGATACTGCTGTCTACCTCTTAACTTCTGACATTTGACACAGTAGTGAATGATCGTGGCTATTTGTCTTTTCACTCCAACTATCCAGAACCCTGCAACTCTGATGGCACCTTCTGTGTAATGTCTTCCTTGGTGTCTGACTGTCTCATGGTAATGCCGGATAATCAAAGTTGCCAGATGGTGGTTTCCTGGTACTATCAACGGGTTCTGTTCTCCTCTTAGCAGGTTGGACTTATTCAGCTGTCCACCGACTCTAAGCATACCCTCATTGTCGATTACTGGGTTCAGTGTGAATAGCGGACTACTCTTTGAGACTGGTCTATTGCCTCTCAAACACTTGATCTCGTCTGCATAGACCTCTTCTTGCACACGACGTATGATGAATAACTCTGCCTTCTCATACTCTAATGCATTGGGTAACTCTTTGCAGGTGTGCCATCCATGGCAGGATGATGTCTGATTGGGCTTGCGGAAACTGTGCAATATGGCTTAATCTTGCTATAGTCCTCACCAATCTTTTCCAGGAAGAGAAACGTTCAAAACGTCTCACCTCCAAGCCTCTTCTTGAGCAGATGTTGGAACTCAATGTTATAACTTCAGGGCGGATTTCTGGATCAGTATCTCGATCCACCAAGTGGAAATCAATATCTTCTTCTGAATTTGTGGAAGACTGATCTGTTAAAAACTTGGGCCCTGAAAACCAAATGGTTCGCGTGAGGGCAGCTGCTGGCACTGACCTTGTGGCGATGTCTGCGGGATTCAAATCAGTCGGGACATAGTTCCATTGTTTAAGTCTACTGATTCTTCTTATCTGTTCCACCCTGTTAGCCACATACACGTAGAATCTTCTTACACTGTTGCATATGTAGCCAAGTACAATCTTGCTGTCAGTGTAGTACTTAATCTGATCAATTTCAGTGTCCATTTCATTTTGCAGGAATTCTGCAACTTCGACTGCTAGGGTTGCACCACACAATTCCAATCTTGGAATAGTATGAACAGGTTTCGGAGCTAACTTAGCTTTTCCTAGTAGGAAACCAACATGGGATCTTCCAGAGGGATCTATGATCTTGAGATAAGCCACAGCCGCTATAGCTTCAGTGGATGCATTACAGAAGATGTGAATCTCTTTCCTCTGACCTTTTGAAAGTGAAGTGGGTGAATAGCAGCGTGGAATATTAAGTTCTTCCAAAGCCTTCAAGGAGTTTCTCCATTTCTCCCATTTAGGCAGTAGGTCTGCTGGCAAAGGGGCATCCCAATCTGTGACTCTCTCAGTAAGCTGACGAAGTATGGATCTCCCTTGGACAGTAACTGGTGTCACAAAGCCTAGGGGATCGTAAAGGCTATTGACAGTTGACAGGACTCCTCGTCTGGTGAATGGCTTCTCTGTATCAGAGACCTGAAAGGTGAATGTGTCTGAAGTTACATTCCAAAGAAGACCGAGACTCCTTTGTGTGGGTAGGGCATCTACTCCCAAGTCCAAATCTTTCAAATCCTTAGCATGATCTTCTGGATTGAAAGCCTTCATTACTTCATTGCTATTAGATGCAATCTTGTGAAGCCTTAAATTAGCAGTCAACAAGAGCTGTTGAGTTCGTTTTATGAGACTTACAGCTTCTTCAGGTTTTGAGAAGGATTTGAGGCCATCATCTACATAGAAATCTCTCTCAATGAACTGCCTGGTGTCAGATCCGAATTCCCTTTCTCCTTCCTGTGCTGTTCTTCTCAGGCCGTAAGTTGCCACTGCAGGAGATGGACTATTTCCAAAGACATGGACTCTCATGCGATAATCTATCACCTGATCCTTGATGTCATTGTTGCGGTGCCACAAGAATCGGAGATAATCTCTGTGGTCCTCTCTGACAATGAAACAGTGGAACATTTGTTGGATGTCAGCTGTCACGGCAATGGGTTCCTTCCTGAACCGCATCAACACTCCTACAAGGTTGTTTGTTAAATTTGGGCCTGTTAGAAGAACATTATTTAAGGAGGTTCCCTTGAATTGAGCACTTGAGTCAAAGACAATTCTGATTTGTCCTGGTTTACGAGGATGGTAGACTCCAAAGGATGGAAGGTACCAGCATTCTTCACCTTCCTTAAGGTCTGGTGCTGGCTCAGCATGATGGTTATCTAGAATCTTCTGCATGAATGCTAGAAAGTGCTCTTGCATCTCAGGCTTGCTACGGAGAGTTCTCTTAAGTGCAGCAAATCTAGCTAAAGCTTGTTCTCGATTGTTAGGGAGAGTAAGCCTTGTTAACGGAAGGGTAATGGAGCTACCCAACTGTTGGAGTTGTCCTTGAAGAACTTTTCATTCATAATCTTGATGAACTCCTTTTCTTCAATTGAAGGGGCAATCTTGTTGTCATCACAGGTAGTCCGGTACACTGAATCACCAAGGTCCTTGTGAGAAGTAAGCTTGCAAGTAATACTTTGGAGGGCTTGATATGGAACTTCAGATTTGAAATCCAGTCTTTCTTTCACATGATAGTGCAATTTACATTTCATCGACTGATAGGTACAGAATTCCTCCACATTCGTTTTGTAGGAAGCTACGTCCAAGAGCTTGTGCGATTTATCTAAACAGACTTCTCCTATTATCACCCATCCAAGATCAAGTTTTTGAGCATGAGGAGCATCATCTGGACCGTTGCACAACTCTCTTATTTTATGAACTCTGGGAATGTCTCTCCCAAGAAGAATCAAGATCTTCGCATCCTTGTTAAGTGGTGGTATGCAGTCAGCAATGAAGTTCAAATGAGAGTGATATCGTGCAACCTCAGGTGTGGGTATCTCTTCTCTGTTGTTCGGTAGCTGATCACATTCAATTAGAGTTGGAAGAGGAAACTCTATGTTCTCATATTCTGATGCCACTATGAAACCGTGGGCTATTCTTCCAGAAGTATCGATTTGTCCTGCGCATGTCTGCAAGGTATAGGGCCAAGTCTCTCCATGAATGTTGAATAAGTCAAAGAACTCTGTACTTGCCAATGAGCGATTGCTCTGATCGTCAAGTATGGCATACATTTTTATGGCATTTTGTGGACATCCTTCAGGAAAAACTCTTACAAGACATATCTTGCTGCAAGACTTGATATAACGGCCTTCTCCACACACCTCTGTACACCTTGTAGTTACGGTGTTGGTATGTTGCTCAGTCTTCTCCCCGCCATCATCTGATGTAGTCTTGGGTTTGCTGTCGGGTGAAGATTTATTTTTGAACAGGTCTGAATGAAGAGCATCCATGTGTTTGGCACTGTTACATAGGGAACATCTGATGGCGATCTTACAGTCTCTAGCTAAATGGTTGGAGGATGCACAACACTTGAAACAGATATTATGTTCCTTAAGAAATGTCTTGCGTTCTTCAATAGGCTTGTCCTTAAATGCACGACATATGGCGAGGGAATGTGGTGCATTATGAATGGGACACCGTTGATCAAGATTGCTTGCCTTGGTATCTTCTAATTTAGTGTCTGTGGCCAAGACATTGGATGTGATCGCAGTTTTCCTCACGGCAGTAGGATGCCTTAAGTCCTTCAATTTATTGTTGGGGGCAAACCCCTTTGAAGTAGTAGAAGGAAGGGTGGTTGTTTCTGGATACAAGAAGCTTGGGTCATTCTTGGATCTTGCGATCTTCCTTATAAACTCAGAAAAATAAGAAAATGAGGGGAAGGAAACATGGTGTTCATATTTATACTTTGATCCTATACTAGTCCACTTTCCTTGGAGATGAATAGGCAACTTTGCAACAATAGGATTTACGCCCTGAGCAGTGTCTAAATAGCTAAGGCCTGGCAAACTAGGATCTGACTTAGCAAATTCAAGTTCATGAAGAAGGTCACCTAACTCTCTAAGCTTATGATTGTCCTTAACAGAGATCTTAGGAAAGTCTTTTAGTTTCTGAAGTAAGGCAGATTCAATGACTTCAGGGCTCCCATAGTCTTGTTCCAGACGTTCCCAGGCAGCCTGAAGGCCTGCTTCAAAGTTATAAATGTAGACAGATTTAAGTCTCTTTACTTGTTCTGAAGATTGATGCCCCAACCACCTTATTAGTAAGTCAATTCTGCTTGAGGTTCAATGTCCAAGTTCTTGGTTACCACCTTAAATGTAGATCTCCAACTCCTATAGTTCTCTGGGCGGTCGTCAAATCTAGACAGTCCAGTAGTAATCAACTCTCGTCGAATCATATACTTGCTGAACTCTGCGATGTCAACAGTTTCAGTTTTTACATGCGCAGGTGATAGTGATGGTGCACCATCTTGGATCACAGTTGGTATCTGATGCTGGCTGGAAGGTGGAGAGAAAGGTGTTGCAGATGGGTTCAATCCAGGTATGGGTCTGGCATCAGAAGATCTCTGTGCATTTGAAGTTGAATTGCGCTGTATTACAGGAAGTATAGAGTTCACTCGGTCGTCTTCTGCTGTGCCCTTGTAATCTCTGTCCACAGAGGGTTGTGGTGGCACATGAGGTGGATAGGGTGGTACACTTGATCTTGTGGCACGCGGTAGTTGTGGAGTGTCTCTGTTGGATGGTGCGTCTAGTTCAGGTTGCTTCGGTGATGTGTTGTCGTTTGCTTGACTTGCTGAATGATTATGAAAAGAATCTCCAACTGTAGGTGGGACTGTATCTTCATGGTTCTGGGTCAAGACAAACTGTAGAGTCCTTTCAACAGGGTCTTGATGGGCAGCCAAGCTAGGAAAAGACGCTCCTTCCTCTTCCAATAGAGCTTGTTCTAAGACAGATAGCTCTGCTAAGGCTACTTCCTTCTCTCTTTTCTTCTGAAGGATTTTTAGCTGGGCCTCTGTTTCAGCTTGTATTCTTGCTTGAATGCGTTTAGCTTCAGCTTCCATGCATTTAGCTTCTGCCTGTGCTTCAGCTTCCTTGCGTTTAGCTTCTGCCTGTGCTTCAGCTTCCATGAGTTTAGCTTCTGCCTTAAAGGCTGCTTCTCTTTCAGAACAGGTGGCTTGAACCTGGGCTACTGCAACCTTTTGGCGAGCTTTGAGTATCTGGTCGCTCAGTGTTGACCTAACAGAGCAGGATCGCAATGACTTAGAAGATGCTTTATGATGCGATCGGGCAGATCTAGATGATTTTCCTGAGTGTCTGGAAGAAGCAGATATACAGGATGCAGTTTCATGTAGCTGTGCTAATCTACCCTCTATCTGTGTCTTTGCTTCAAGATATGTGCTATATCTTTGCTGGTCAGTAGAAGAAAAGTCCTTTAATTCTAGTGAAGCTTCCTCTGTGCTGGAACGTGACAAAAGGGAAAAGTATTTTTCAGAAAGTCTTTTATAGTTCTCAAATGCCTTCTTAACCCTTGAAAGAGCAGTGTTCAATTGCTCAGTATTATTGCTGGTTTCATTAGCGGCTGTTATACAACTTAAAGTTTTCTCCCATAATGCATTCAAGCTGCTAGACGTTTCTTCTTTACTTGACTCATAAGCTTCTCTTGCCTTTAAGGATGGATGAGGAGCTCTAACTGGACGGGCAGAATGAAGCAAGGTGTCTGCTTCATCTGGATTAAATGCAGGCAACTCATAGGTGGAATCTCTGTCAGACATAATGACAAGTGCTGTAGTTTCAGAGTCTTGTTGGAAGTCTGCCAAGGCTCAGTGCTGTGTGAATTGATACTTTTTGTTTACAAACAAGCTGAGCTGGGCTGGGTGGAGCTGAATGTTTGTTACAATGAGCCAGCTAAGGCCCGGTTCACACTTGCGGTGGCCCTCCGGAATCGCTGTGCCGGAGCCGCACCGCCTGCAGAACGGACGGAACGGACACACGGCATAGCAATTAAAGCCTATGCGTCCGTTCACATGGGTCCGTTCTGCAGAACCGGAGCCGGACCGGATCCGGGCCGGATCCGGACTCCGGCCTCCGTTCCAACATGCGCTATTTTTTCATCCGGCCCCTCCGGCAGCCGTATCCGGGGCGGAGCCGGACTGCACCATCCGGCCAATACAAACAAATGGGAACCAGAGGCCGCACAACACACTGGCTGAGAAATCCGGATGTTCTACCCCACTTCCTATGCGGATTTTTGCGGCGATATTGGCTGGGGACACATGGGCAAGCATTTTGGAGTGGAGCAGCACGAGCTGGAGGTGTTGGCAGGATGTTGGCAGCATGTCGGAGGTGGAGGTGAGTGCTAACAGCAGAGGGCCTGATTCCACAGGTCCCCCTTCTGCTGACCTCCCAGACCCCAACATTTTTTTTTTTTTTTACGTTAACTTTGCCAAACGGATCCGGATCGCATCCTGATTACCACCTGATGCAACCTGACCGGATCCGGATCGGATCCGGAACAGAACCGTACGGTTCCGATCCGGATCCGGTCCGGATCCGGTCAGGGCATCCGGTCCGTTTGGCAAACAACCGCTAATGTGAACCGGGCCTAAGGCTACAGACTGGTTTTAGCTGGATTTCTCAGCAATGCACACAGAAACAGTTCAAAATCACTATAGAAGGCAGAAATACAGCTCTTTCAATAAATGCAGGCATTAAATTCACAGTCCAAACAGCTTGACAATAATGAATCCTTGTGACTTGTATAGTAATGAATCCTTGTGACTTGTACAGCAATGATACACAATCTTTGCACAGTTGAGAAGGAGCTTATGGCTCACCAAGAAAGCAAACTTGTGTAAGCTGGTAGTCCTAGAGAGATGAGCCCATAGCACAGAGCAGCAATCCCTGGTAGTGATAGGTTGGCACTGTAGGGGAATATTCAGTAGGTAGCTGTATTCTAATGCAGTGCAATGCTTCTGATGGCTTGTAACACACAGGCAAGTGTCTTTCAGTGCACAGTATGAAGAATTCCTGTCTTAGGGCCTTTGTTCTTCACACAGGCAATGGTTACTCACGGTTCTGAAGCTGCAGAGATAGCCATGCGATTGGATTCTTCTGGAAATTTACTGTTCTGTCTCAGCATCTGTTGTACCTGCCACAAGCTCCTGTAGACCCAGTCTGTATGGATGTGTGCAGCAGGTTAATAACGCTTTAACAGGCAGCTTACTCAATGAATAAAGACTCCTGAGGGGTTTTCCAATGCTTCTTTATGCTTCAAGGTAACAAAGGGTACAAACATCAGGCTTTTTCATAGTCTTTCTCATAGCTAAATTTCCAATTAAGTTACACAGCTCCCTAACTCTGCAGTCTCTACATAACAAATATGCAAAATGGAGTTACAGCAGGAAGAGAAGGGGTGGGAGCTACCAACTAGCAAGAAACAGCAGGGGTGTAAGGAAGATACTAAATAACTGTAACATAACATGAAATCACAACTGCTAGAAAATAAGAGGCTGCGTGGCAGCACAGCAACATTTCTTTCATGTATCCAGGGCCTAGATTATTCAGGGATTTAAATGTCAGTAGGCCAATCTTGAATAGGACACTCCATTCTATAGGTAGCCAGTGAAGGGAGTGCAGGACTGGCGTTATGTGGCAGTGACAGGGTTGCTTGGTTAGCAGTCTGGCAGCAGGATTCTGTATCAGCTGTAGGTGGTACAAGTCCTTTTTTGTAAGGCCAGTGTAGAGAGCATTGCAGTTGTCCAGTCAGGATGTAATGAAGGCATGGACTAAAGTTGGTAGATCTTCTGGGGGATGAGGTGTTTGATATTTGCGATGTTCTTAAGGTGAAAATAAAGGAGAAGCCCCTCCACCCCCCGAGACCAGTGACTCTCGGCAGGGGCTGTATGGTAACGTCATGGCTAAGTGTACTGGGGGGAAGTGGGGGGGGGGGGGGGGCTACCGGAGAGGAAGAATGTAGGGAAAGGGAACCAGCCGAAGCCATCCATGACCAGCTATTCACCCATCAAGGCGGGATGCCCCTTTTCGTAGCCCGGACCTTTAATAATCTAACCAACTCAAGCCTCTGTAGAAGCGCTAACAGCACAAAACGGACATCAGGTAGCGGTGCCCTGCACCCACCATCCACTAACAGGCCAACGGGACCGGTATGTGCACCTACTTTTTGAACTGTTGCACAAGCTTGCACTATAAGAATTTTGCTGTTGCACTTTAGTCGTGGATTAAACCGAATTGCTTGCAGTGCCAACTTCTGTCTCCTTCGTGTTATGCTGATACTCTAACCTACCCTGCTGTCATATTCATATATTCTTCCAAATTTGTGAACTCTAGCCACTTCCCTCATATTTGTATATGCTGAGATTCTTGTCAATTTCTCCATCCACTGAATATTTACCTCTCCAAGGCACTCTGCAACAGATGGAGTCTGTGTGGCCTTCCAGTACCTGCCTATTAACATTGTAACTGCATTTATCAAGTACCTTATCAAGGACTTCCCATAAGCTTTTATACTCCATACTTTTGAATGTAAAAGATAGCAACTATCTTTCTCTGGGGGTCTTGTCCCTGTGAGTTCTTTATATATTCTTTAACCTTGAGCTCGCATTCACAGTGCCACGTTGCGGAGCTGTGTTATAAAGTCTTAGGCCTCTTGCACACTGCACGCGATTCCGATTCAGATTCCGCTTTTTAATCAGTTTTTACATCAGATTCAGATTCCGATTTGCAGTGTGCAGGGAGCAAACTGCAAATCAGAATCTGAATCGGATGTAAAAACTGATTAAAAAGCGGAATCTGAATCTGAAACGCGTGCAGTGTGCAAGAGGCCTTATAACGCATCTTACAGCACTGCAATGCTAATCCTATGGGTCGTTCACAGTGCAACGTTAATGTCGCATTGAAAAATGTTGCGTTGTGGTAACTCACTGCTTGCAGACAGTGCATTACCTCTAAACATACAGTAGATGCGTTGCGACTTTAACATTGCATTAAAACGCAACGTCCCACTGTGAATATGCCCTTAAAGGACAACTGTAGTGAGAGGGAGATGGAGGCTGCCATAATTATTTACTTTTAAATGATACCCGAGGTAACATGTGACATGATGCCTAGCACACAAATAACTATGCTGTGTTCCTTTTTTTCTTTCTCTGCCTTAAAGAGTTAAACATCAGGTATGTAGACTACAGTGTGACCCTCACTGATAGGAAATTACAACTATAAAACACTTTCCTGGCAGAAAATGGCTTCTGAGAGCAGGGAAGAGATAAAAAGGTTCAATAGTTCATAGATTTTAGCTCTGGCATACGTCAATGAATGTGTCATTGAGCGAATACAATAAAACTGTAAAAACTTAAAAAGTAAATTTAAATATAAAATAAAACTGTGGAATATCTTAAAAAAATATCTTTAGGAGAAAGATGATAGATAAGGTTTTTTATTTCAATCGGTTTTTTTCACCTCGGGTGTCCTTTAACCACTTGCCGACCGCCTACTGCATATTGGCGGCGGCAAAGTGGCAGCCCCAGGACCACGTAACGCAGAATGGCGTCGGGTCCTGGGGCACTGTTTTGCCGGGGATCGCACGCTGGGATGCGCGCACATCCGCCGGCAATAGGCTCCGCCCACCCGCGACGTCAACCCACCGGCCAATCGGAAGCGCCGGCGGGTTGTTAACCCGACGATGGCCGCATAGGAAGCGTATAATACGCTTTGTAATGTTTACAAAGTGTATTATACAGGCTGCCTCCTGTCCTGGTGGTCCCAGTGTCCGAGGGACCACCAGGGCAGGCTGCAGCCACCCTAGTCTGCACCCAAACACACTGATCTGCCCCCCCTGCCCCCTGATCGCCCACAGCACCCCTCAGACCCCCCCCTGCCCACCCCCCAGACCACTGTTTGCACCCAATCACCCCCCTAATCACCCATCAATCACTCCCTGTCACTATCTGTCAACGCTATTTTTTTTTAGTCCCTAAACTGCCCCCTGGGGACTCCTGATCACCCCCCCACCCCTCAGATTCTCCACAGACCCCCCCCAGACCCCCCCCCCCCGTGTACTGTATGCATCTATCCCCCCTGATCACCTGTCAATCACCTGTCAATCACCCATCAATCACCCCCTGTCACTGCCACCCATCAATCAGCCCCTAACCTGCCCCTTGCGGGCAATCTGATCACCCACCCACACCATTAGATCGCCTGCAGACCCGACGTCAGATCACCTCCCAAGTGCACTGTTTACATCTGTTCTCTCCTCTAAACACCCACTAATTACCCATCAATCACCCCCTATCACCACCTGTCACTGTTACCCATCAGATTAGACCCTAATCTGCCCCTTGCGGGCACCCAATCACCCGCCCACACGCTCAGATTTCCCTCAGATCCCCCCTTATCAATTCGCCAGTGCATTATTTACATCTGTTCTTCCCTGTAATAACCCACTGATCACCTGTCAATCACCTATCAATCACCCTCTGTCACTGCCACCCATCAATCACCCCCTGGCACTGCCACCCATCAATCAGACCCTAACCTGCCCCTTGCGGGCAATCTGATCACCCACTTACACCATTAGATCACCTCCCAAGTGCACTGTTTACATCTGTTCTCTCCTCTAAACACCCACTAATTACCCATCAATCACCCCCTATCACCACCTGTCACTGTTACCCATCAGATTAGACCCTAATCTGCCCCTTGCGGGCACCCAAACATCTGCCCACACGCTCAGATTGCCCTCAGACCCCCCCCCCCCTTATCAATTCGCCAGTGCATTATTTACATCTGTTCTTCCCTGTAATAACCCACTGATCACCTGTCAATCACCCATCAATCACCCCCCGTCACTGCCACCCATCAATCACCCCCTGTCACTGCCACCCATCAATCAGCCCCTAACCTGCCCCTTGCGGGCAATCTGATCACCCACCCACACCATTAAATCGCCTGCAGACCCGACGTCAGATCACCTCCCAAGTGCACTGTTTACATCTGTTCTCTCCTCTAAACATTCACTAATTACCCATCAATCAACCCCTGTCACCACCTGTCACTGCTACCCATCAGATTAGACCCCTATCTGCCCCTAGGGCACCCAATCACCCGCCCACACCCTCAGAACGCCCGCAGACCCCAGCCCTGATCACCTTGCCAGTGCATTGCTTGCATCTATTCCCCCCACTAATCACACCTTGAGACACCCATCAATCACCTCCTGTCACCACCTGTCACCCCCTAACACACTTACCCATCAAATCAGGCCCTAATGTGCCCCGTGTGGGCTCCTGATCACTCGGCCAAACCCTCAGATCCCCCTCAGACCCCCTTCCGATCACCTCCACAGTGCATTGATTGCATCTATTTTCCCCTCTAACCACCCCCTGAGACACCCATCAATCACCTCCTGTCACCCCCCTAGCACTCCTATCCATCAGATCAGGCCCAATACAACCTGTCATGTAAGAGGCCACCCTGCTTATGACCGGTTCCACAAAATTCGCCCCCTCATAGACCACCTGCCATCAAAATTTGCAGATGCTTATACCCCTGAACAGTCATTTTGAGACATTTGGTTTCCAGACTACTCACAGTTTTGGGCCCGTAAAATGCCAGGGCAGTATAGGAACTCCACAAGTGATCCCTTTTTAGAATAAAAGACACCCCAAGGTATTCTGTTAGGTGTATGAAGCGTTCATAGAAGATTTTATTTTTGTCAAAAGTTAGCGGAAATGAAAAAAAATAAGATTTTCTATGAACTCACCATACACCTAACGGAATACCTTGGGGTGTCTTCTTTCTGAAATGGGGTCACTTGTGGCGTTCCTATACTGCCCTGGCATTATAGGGGCCCTAAACCGTGAGGAGTAGTCTAGAAAACAAATGCCTAAAAATGACCTGTGAATAGGACTTTGGGCCCCTTAGCGCACCTAGGCTGCATAAAAGTGTCACACATGTTGTATCGCCTTACTCAGGAGTAGTATAATGTGTTTTGGGGTGTATTTTTACACATACCCATGCTGGGTGGGAGAAATCTCTCTGTAAATGGACAATTGTGTGTAAAAAAAATAAAAAAATTGTCATTTACAGAGATATTTCTCCCACCCAGCATAGGTATATGTAAAAATACACCGCAAAACACATTATACTACTTCTTCTGAGCACGGCAGTACCACATGTGTGGCACTTTTTTGCAGCCTAACTGGGCTAAGGGGCCCAAAGTCCAATGAGTACCTTTAGGATTTCACAGGTCATTTTGCGACATTTGGGTTCAAGACTACTCTTTACGGGTTTAGGGCCCCTAAAATGCCAGGGCAGTATAGGAACCCCACAAGTGACCCCATTTTAGAAAGAAGACACCCCACGGTATACTGTTAGGTGTATGACGAGTTCATAGAAGATTTTATTTTTTGTCACAAGTTAGCGGAAATTGATTTGTATTGTTTTTTTTTTCACAAAGTGTCAATTTCCGCTAACTTGTGACAAAAAAAATATTCTATGAACTCACCATACTTCTAACAGAATACCTTGGGGTGTCTTCTTTCTAAAATGGGGTCACTTGTGGGGTTCCTATACTGCCCTGGCATTTTAGGGGCCCTAAACCGTGAGGAGTAGTCTAGAATCCAAATGCCTCAAAATGACCTGTGAATAGGACGTTAGGCCCCTTAGCGCACCTAAGTTGCAAAAAAGTGTCACACATGTGGTATTACCGTACTCAGAAGAAGTAGTATAATGTGTTTTGGGGTGTATTTTTACACATACCCATGCTGGGTGGGAGAAATCTCTCTGTAAATGGACAATTGTGTGTAAAAAAAAAAAATGTCATTTACAGAGATATTTCTCCCACGCAGCATGGGTATGTGTAAAAATACACCACAAAACACATTATACTACTTCTCCTGAGTACAGCGGTACCACATGTGTGGCACTTTTTTGAACCCTAACTGCGCTAAGGGGCCTAAAGTCCAATGAGTACCTTTAGGATTTCACAGGTCATTTTGTGACATTTGGTTTCAAGACTACTCCTCATGGTTTAGGGCCCCTAGAATGCCAGGGCAGTATAGGAACCCCCACAAATGACCCCATTTTAGAAAGAAGACACCACAAGGTATTCCGTTAGGAGTATGGTGAGTTCATAGAATTTATTTTTTGTCACAAGTTAGCGGAAAATGACACTTTGTGAAAAAAAAAAAAAAAATCAATTTCCGCTTACTTGTGACAAAAAATAAAATCTTCTATGAACTCACCATACTCCTAACGGAATACCTTAGGGTGTCTTCTTTCTAAAATGGGGTCATTTGTGGGGTTCCTATACTGCCCTGGCATTTTTGGGGCCCTAAACCATGAGGAGGAGTCTTGAAACCAAATGTCGCAAAATGACCTGTGAAATCCTAAAGGTACTCATTGGACTTTGGGCCCCTTAGCGCAGTTAGGGTGCAAAAAAGTGCCACACATGTGGTATTGCCGTACTCGGGAGAAGTAGTATAATGTGTTTTGGGGTGTATTTTTACACATACCCATGCTGAGTGGTAGAAATATCTCTGTAAATGGAAAATTGTGTGTAAAAAAAAAACAAAAAATTGTCATTTACAGAGATATTTCTCCCACCCAGCATGGGTATGTGTAAAAATACACCCCAAAACACATTATACTACTTCTCTTGAGTACGGCAATACCACGTGTGGCACTTTTTTGCAGCCTAACTGCGCTAAGGGGCCCTAAGTCCAATGAGCACCTTTAGGCTTTACAGGGGTGCTTACAATTTAGCACCCCCCAAAATGCCAGGACAGTAAACGCACCCCACAAATGACCCCATTTTGGAAAGTAGACACTTCAAGGTATTCAGAGAGGAGCATAGTGAGTCCGTGGCAGATTTCATTATTTTTGTCGCAAGTTAGAAGTAGGGATGGGACGACGAATCCGGCGAATCCACGAATCCCTCGAATATTAGGAAATATTCGAGATTCGTGGACTCGAATCCCGACGCCATTTTCCGTTCGCCGAATCCCGACTCTGCATCGCCGCGCATCCGCCGCTTCCCCCGCTCGCAATTGTCCTCCTCCCGCTCCCCGCAGCCGCCTCCGCTCGCCCGCCGCATAAAAAAGATGAAGCAGCCTCTCACCTCCAGCGTGGAGCCCGGAGCGGCAGACCTCCTGCACACTTCCTTATTCCCCCTAGTGACCGGCTCTTACTACGCGTCATCAGTAAGAGCCGGTCAGGTGGCCACTAGGGGGAACTAGGAAGTGAAGGGAGAAGGCTGCTGCTCCGGGCTCCACGCTGATGCTGGAGGTGAGAGGCTGCTTCTCCTTATGTATGCAGGGGGACGAGTGGAGGAGGCTGCGGGGGGAGGGAGGAGGATTACCCAGCTACCTATACTGCAGCCCCTCATAGCCTGCTATCTATACTGAAGCCCCCCATAGCCTGCTACCTATACTAAAGCCCCCCATAGCCTGCTAACTATACTGAAGCCCCCCATAGCCTGCTACCTATACTGAAGCCCCCCATAGCCTGTTACCTATACTGAAGCACCCCCATAGCCTGCTACCTATACTGAAGCCCCCCATAGCCTGTTACCTATACTGAAGCACCCCCATAGCCTGCTACCTATACTGAAGCCCCCCCATAGTCTGTTACCTATACTGAAGCCCCCCCATAGCCTGCTACCTATACTGAAGCCCCCCCATAGCCTGCTACCTATACTGAAGCCCCCCGTAGCCTGTTACCTATACTGAAGCACCCCCATAGCCTGCTAACTATACTGAAGCCCCCCATAGCCTGCTACCTATACTGAAGCCCCCCATAGCCTGCTACCTATACTGAAGCCCCCCATAGCCTGTTACCTATACTGAAGCACCCCCATAGCCTGCTAACTATACTGAAGCCCCCCATAGCCTGCTACCTATACTGAAGCCCCCCATAGCCTGTTACCTATACTGAAGCACCCCCATAGCCTGCTACCTATACTGAAGCCCCCCATAGCCTGTTACCTATACTGAAGCACCCCCATAGCCTGCTACCTATACTGAAGCCCCCCATAGCCTGTTACCTATACTGAAGCCCCCCCATAGCCTGCTACCTATACTGAAGCCCCCCCATAGCCTACTACCTATACTGAAGCCCCCCGTAGCCTGTTACCTATACTGAAGCACCCCCATAGCCTGCTAACTATACTGAAGCCCCCCATAGCCTGCTACCTATACTGAAGCCCCCCATAGCCTGCTACCTATACTGAAGCCCCCCATAGCCTGTTACCTATACTGAAGCACCCCCATAGCCTGCTACCTATACTGAAGCCCCCCATAGCCTGTTACCTATACTGAAGCACCCCCATAGCCTGCTACCTATACTGAAGCCCCCCATAGCCTGTTACCTATACTGAAGCACCCCCATAGCCTGCTACCTATACTGAAGGCCCCTATACCCTGCTACCTATACTGAAGGCCCCTATACCCTGCTACCTATACTGAAGGCCCCTATACTCTGCTACCTATACTGAAGGCTAGGCCCCTATACCCTGCTGCCTATACTGAAGGCCCCTATACCCTGCTACCTATACTGAAGCCCCCTATACTCTGCTACCTATACTGAAGGCCCCTATACCCTGCTGCCTATACTGAAGGCCCCTATACCCTGCTACCTATACTGAGGCCCCCTATACCCTGCTGCCTATACTGAAGACCCCTATACCCTGCTGTCTATACTGAAGACCCCTATACCCTGCTGCCTATACTGAAGGCCACTATACCTGGCTGCCTATAATGAAGGCCACTATACCCTGCTGCCTATACTGAAGGCCACTATACCTTGCAACCTATAGTGAAGGCCCCTATACCTTGCTAGCTATATTGAAGACACCTTTACCTAGCTACCTATAGTGCGGGCAACTATTGCATGGATCGCACAATTCTTATGTGCAGGATTCGTTAGATTCGGGATTCGAAAGGTTCGAGATATTCGAGAACCTTTTTAGATTCGGATCCGGATTCGGATTCGAAGAAATTGTGGATTCGTCCCATCCCTAGTTAGAAGTAATGGAAACTTTTTTTTCCATTTTTTTTTTGTCACAAAGTGTCATTTTCAGCTAACTTGTGACAAAAAATAAAATCTTCTATGAACTCACCATGCCTCTCAGTGAATACTTTGGGGTGTCTTCTTTCCAAAATGGGGTCATTTAGGGGGTATTTATACTATCCTGGAATTTTAGCACCTCATGAAACATGACAGGTGGTCAGAAAAGTCGGAGATGCTTCAAAATGGGAAAATTCACTTTTTGCACCATAGTTTGTAAACGCTATAACTTTTACCCAAACCAATAAATATACACTGAATGTTTTTTTTTTTAATCAAAGACATGTAGCAGAATAACTTTCGCGCTCAAATGTATGGGAAATTTTACTTTATTTGAAAAATGTCAGCACAGAAAGTAAAAAAAGTCATTTTTTTGACAAAATTCATGTCTTTTTTGATTAATGTAATAAAAAGTAAAAATCGCAGCAGCAATCAAATAGCACCAAAAGAAAGCTGTATTAGTGACAAGAAAAGGAGGTAAAATTCATTTAGATGGTAGGTTGTATGACCGAGCAATAAACCGTTAAAGCTGCAGTGGTCTGAATGGAAAAAAAGGCTCTGGTCCTTAAAGAGAACCTGTACTGAATAAAATTATTTTAAATAAACACATGAGGTAACTTCAAATGAACATTACATAGTTACCTTGCCATCCGTTCCTCTCAGAAGTTCACCATTTTCTTCTTACAGTGATCCATTCCAGTTCTGACAACATTTTGTCAGAACTGAAATATATCAGTTGCTGTCAGTTATATATCAGTTGCTGTCAGTTACAGCTGAGAGGAGAGCTGATGTGTCCATGTTTCCCTATGGCTCAAGTGGGCGTTGTTACAGTTTAACTGTGTGCTGACCAGGAAGCTGTTACGGTGTAATGGCCATTTTCAAAATGGAGGACAGAGAATTCCCTTGATCACAGTGAACAAACAGGACGCAGGAGAGGAAAAAGAGATTGAGGAGTAGACTATATGGGAGGTACGTATGACTTGTGTATGTTGATTTTCACTTTTAATTTTCAGTTCAGGTTTTCTTTAAGGGGTTTTATGACTGCAGTCCTTAAGTGGTTAAAAAGAACCTGTACTGAAAATAAAAAGTCAAAATAACGATACACAGGTCATACTTACCTCCCATGTAGTCTACTCCTCAATCTCTCTCTCCTCTCCTGCGTCCCATTTCTCCACTGCGATCAATGGAATTCTCCATCCTCCATTTATAAAATGGCCATTACCCCATAACAGCTTCCTGGTCAGCACCTAAACTGTAATATCGCCCAATTGAGTCATAGGGAAACATGGACATTATCCTTTAACCTTATAAAGTCACCAATATTTTGGCAGTGCCTGATAACATGCATAAGGGGTTCCTCCACCTTTTGGTACCTCCAGCACTCCTCTACTTGGAGTATAAAACCATTTACTTAATGTTTTGAATTCTGATTCCTGTATTCTGGTAGAGATGGAGGATTTCTATGTAAGGGTCACGATCTTTCACCACTGAAAATCTGTGACATTTTATTTTAGATAGTTCTGCCATTTATTTCTTATATGCAAAGTATAATCCAGCCTAGAGTTTATTATGCTATATATTTGTGGTAATGCCCCCTTGAAACTTCCTTTTCCATCACACAATTCCTCAAAGGGGATGTTTTCTCTAGACATATTTCACTTATCTCCCTTAGTCGATAGGAATGATCTAAATAGTATCAAACTCCACTGATTATTGCCTCTTTTTGCAGCAGGGTGGCCACCTCTTCCAAGGGCCTCCATACTCCTCCACAAGTCATAGCTTGCACCCTGACCAATCCCAGTACTCTCCACTGACTATATGCACGCTTATCACATCCCAGTACAAAGTCCAGGTTGTCCAGCACTGGAAGTAGGGTTGAGGGGCATGTTGTCAGTGTTGCTTGACAGTAGCTTCTGCAAAACATCCTTAGCGTGTTATTTGTTAACCCTCCTGCAGGGTGAGCAAATTTAAAAATCCTACTTAACCACAGGATATTTATTAAAGAAACCTTATAAAAGCAATGACCATTTAAAAGGAACCTGAGATGGGTATATAAAGACAAAATATACATACCTGGGGCTTCCTCCAGCCTTCTCCATCCTGCTCGTCCTCACACTGTCCTCTTCCGACTCCCCATTCATCTGCAATTGGCCCTGGAAAGACCTCCAGCCTAGGGCCATCTGCACATCTGCGTTTGTGCTCCCGCCACATTCACATTGCCTGCAGTACTACTACGCAGGCGCAGAACAGCGCGCCTTGCCGGATTGTGCTTGCACCGAATTGAGTTTTTTCCGGGGCCAGTTGTGGGCGAAGGAGAAGGCGACTGAGGACGACGAGGGAGTAATCAGGTCAGGAGGGTCTGGAGGAAGCCCCAGGTATGTGTACATTTTTAAAGGGGCCCCATCTCAGCTACACTTTAACTGATTACGGACCACGCTGCTCTGGCCCCATAAGGACCAGAGCCTTGTTTAACTTGGCTGTTCTGTGATCATTTACTTTGTCTGCCATCTTTATAAATATGCTCCTATAAGTAATTGTTTGAATAGTCACCAAGAAATTTATGAAATAAAAATAACAAGTTATTAACCTGAAGAGTTAGGCACAGTTCCATGAAATTATTTTTTTATATATTATAAATTTACTTAAAGCGGAATATAACCCTGCATTTCAACTTTGCTCTAAAACATTATTTACAGTATATTATATGCAACCAGCATTTTTTTTTACTAGATCAGCATTGGAAGGGTTACACGGGGCTTTAACCTCCTTGCCGGTTATCCCAAGCTCAGCTCGGGGTAACCTGCGCAGGAGGATATCTCAGGCCCCGCTGGGCCGATTTGCATAATTTTTTTTTTTGTTACAAGCAGCTAGCACTTTGCTAGCTGCTTGTAACTTCTGATCGCCGCCGCTCGCCGCCGATCCGCCGCAATCCGCCGCGCCGAGTCGCTCCCCCCCGCCCCAGAGCCCTGCGCTGCCTGGCCAATCAGTGCCAGGCAGCGTTGAGGGGCGGATCGGGATTCCCTATGACGTCCCGACGTCCATGACGTCGGTGACGTCATCCCGCCCGGTCGCCATGGCGACCGGGGAAGCCCTGCAGGAAATCCCGTTCTCAACGGGATTCCCTGCATACTCTGATCGCCGAAGGCGATCGGAGTGGGTGGGGGGATGCCGCCGCTTAGCGGCTATCATGTAGCGAGCCCTTGGCTCGCTACATGATTTAAAAAAAAAAAAAAATGTGCGGCGCTGCCTCCTTGCCGGATTTTTTAGACCGGCAAGGAGGTTAAAGTTCTTTTCTGCAGACCATCCGAACTTGAGAGACATACATTTTGTTTACATAAATGTATCTAAGTGTTGAATGTGACTCATCTCTCTCACTGAGAAGGAGTTGGAGGACAGCCAAAGAGTGTGTAACATTTCTAAATATATACATATAACTAAATAGAATGTAACTATCTGAACTTCTGCATATCTCTCCACGGAACTTAAAACCTCTGTGTTTAACCCTTCCAATGCTGGTCTAGTAAAAAAAAAATGCTTTTTGCATATAATATGCTGTAAATAATGTTTTAGAGCAAAGTTGAAATGCAGGGTTATATTCCGCTTTAACATATTTTTATAGTGTTAAACAATTCTTTAAAAAAGTTCTTTACTTGAATAGAACATATAAAGTGTAAGGAATACATTGTAAAGGGGACTTGGAGTGACAGGAATACGAACGCTGCTGTCTTTACTCTCTAATAAATAATGCCAGTTGTCTGACCTTTGTGGTGATGCGCTGCCCTTGATACTTGAAGTCACTGGCCCAGAATGAGCATACAGATAAGATTTTTCGACTCTGGTCTGATGCCACTGGCTGCATGCTTGTTATAGGTGCGTGACTCAAAAATAACAAAATAAAATGCTGAGGATAACTGGCATTGTTTATGAGGGAATAAATATAGCAGTCAATGTACTCCTTTTGCTTCTGGTTACCTTTAAAGAGGAACTGTAAGCTCAAAATAATTTATTGCCAGCAGGTAGCCTATACCCAATTTATAGATGAAAACCCAGTATTTTCTGCTAGAAATCCAGCATTTTGCTGGAATCACACCTTTAAGTAGGAAGCCACGCCCCCTCATGAGGCTGCTCCGCGGCTGTATATTCATTAAGCTTGTGCGCACTGCCTTCTGGGTAGTGACATCATGGGTTGCTAAGGGGGGAAAAAAACAGCAGTCCTCACTGTTATCAAGGTGGGACATGTGCACGAGGCAGAAGAAGTTTATCTTGCAGCCTCCGATGGGATGATTGATCATCCCTCTCTGCCCTGTGAAGCTGCCGCTGCCACTATCAGGTCAGCGACATGTGTTTAACTCTCCTCATCCCAGCTCGAATCCCTCTTGTCAGCTCTTCCTACAGCCTCCGATGATCTTATAGCTCTGCCTGCATGTCGGGTGAATGCACATGACATGCAGGCAGAGCTATAAGATCATCGGAGGCTGTAGGAAGAGCTGACAAGAGGGATTCCAGCTGGGATGAGGAGAGTTAAACACATGTCGCTGACCTGATAGTGGCAGCGGCAGCTTCACAGGGCAGAGAGGGATGATCAATCATCCCATCGGAGGCTGCAAGATAAACTTCTTCTGCCTCGTGCACATGTCCCACCTTGATAACAGTGAGGACTGCTGTTTTTTCCCCCCTTAGCAACCCATGATGTCACTACCCAGAAGGCAGTGCGCACAAGCTTAATGAATATACAGCCGCGGAGCAGCCTCATGAGGGGGCGTGGCTTCCTACTTAAAGGTGTGATTCCAGCAAAATTCTGGATTTCTAGCAGAAAATACTGGGTTTTCATCTATAAATTGGGTATAGGCTACCTGCTGGCAATAAATTATTTTGAGCTTACAGTTCCTCTTTAAGGCATAATAGTTCAATTTTTAACAGCACCATTAAAATATAAACTAAAAGCATTCCGTGTTGAGCCCTTGTGTTTGCACTGAACAGTGTTACCTGGACTACACAAAAAATACACCTCCTGGAAACCAATCATTCCCTTTGAAAATATGCGCACAATCTGTATTACAAGTTTAAAATATTCTTGTCTTTGTTTTTTTCTGTAGGAACAAAGAATTGTACATCATGGCAAGAACTAAATGTTGGGATTGAAGCTAAGCATAGGTTTGGAAAGAGAACATCCTATATCTTGAGTCATTTGCAATGAAATATGGAGAGTCAGTTTGTGCATTTTGTTTGTCTAATGCTCAAGTATATTTCTCCACATGTAAGCTAATAAATAATATACTGGTCGTTGACTGTTGAAGATGGGGACTGTGGGTTCTTTCTTAACCTGAATTTGTTTGTTAGTCCAAACACTGTACTCAAAGTATCCCCCTCTGTCCCACTGTGCCCCCATCTGTTCCACCAGTGTCATTACTGTCCCCCCTCCAGGAAACCATTGTCCCCCTGTGCCTCCATTGTCCCCCCTACTGCCCCCCTCCTGGTCCTCTGTCCCACCTTCTGAGTGCTCCTATGCTATTTTTGAATATGGTCAGAGGGTCCCAATGCTGGAACAGCAATGCAAAAAATAAAAAAGAATGGTGCTGTAACAATTAGTGCAAAAACACTAGTAGGTACACCTCAAGAATATTGAATTTGGATTACTGGGCATCCAGTTTGTTAGTAAATGAGGTCGAAGTGACCTAATTCTTTTTTAACAAGATTTTTTATTGATTTTCTTCAATAACAGAAACAAACAAAACATAGCAACAAAAAAATTAAACCATACATCAATCCAGTGAGAATGCAAACATGATGACATGAGTCAGGGCCAGATGTCCATCAGATATGTTTATCAAGAGAAGCAGGCTTCATGACAGACAGTAACACAAAACCATTTGGGTAGCAGCTCACATAGGTTGGGATCAAGTATCCCAGTATCATACATCAGTTAGATCATTGCAAATTTTGTACTACTACATTAAGGAGACCCTGAAGCAAACAAATAAGTAAATAAAAGATATAATGGTTTGTATGTGTACTACAGCTAAGAAATAAAACATTAGGAGCAGAGACATAAGTATAGTATTGTCTCCAGTACAGGAAGAGTTAATAAACTCCAGTTGTTATCTATGCAGAAGAGCCATTGAGCTCCACAACTTTTAAAGTTGCAGAGAGCTCTGTCTTCTGAAGCTTGTTATCACAACGGTCACTGTATTTTCTTTTTCTCTGCAGAGGACAGGTCAATAGTTCACTTGCCTGCTCTGTAAAATCATTTAGAATGGTGAGTCGTGTGTAAATTGCAACTATTACAGAATGATGCAATGTTATAAAAATCACTATATAACTGAAATTAAAAATAGGAGAATATTTTCTTTGCTACTAATGTTCTAGTAAATATCCGTATTACACAACCAATTCATTACATTACCGTATATTTTTTTTCGCTTCAGTGTCTCTTTAAAGAGAATCTGTACTCTAAAATTCTTACAATAAAAAGCATACCATTCTATTCATTATGTTCTCCTGGGCCAGGGGCGTAGCAATAGGCCCTGCAGCGCCTGCGCCCGCGGGGGGGCCCGGCTTCCCCCTGGGGCCCGCTCGGGGCCGTTTTTTGGGGGCTGGAGGGGTGGCAGCATGAGGGGAAAGCCTTGCCCACAGTCGGCGGGGAGAGGGGAAGTTCCCCCCTCTCCCTCACCTCGGGGCTCTCCCCTCTGCGCTCCCCTCCAGCTAGTTACCGTCTGTGGGCAGCGGGCAGCAGCGGCAGATACATACCTTCTTCCTTACGTTCCATCGCCACCTTCTCGCTCTAGCGGCTGACGTCACTTCCGGAAGCGGAAGTGACGTCAGCCGCTTGAGCGAGAAGGCGGCGATGGAACGCAAGGAAGAAGGTATGTATCCCGCCGCCGCCGCTGCTGCCCGCTGCCCACACAGGTTCACTAGCTGGAGGGGAGAGCAGAGGGGAGAGCCCCGAGGTGAGGGAGAGGGGGGAACTTCCCCTCTCCCCGCCGACTGTGGGCAAGGCTTTCCCCTCATGCTGCCACCCCTCCAGCCCCCAAAAACCGGCCACGAGCGGGCCCCGGGGGAGGAGGGGGCCCGCTCTGAAATTCTGCAGGGGGATTTTCAGGTGTCTGCTGCACACATTACGATTTTCAGGTGTCTGCTGCCCACATTGTGATTCTCTGGTGCCTGCTGCCCACATTGCGATTTTCTGGTGTCTGCTGCCCACATTACGATTTTCAGGTGTCTGCTGCCCACATTGCGATTTTCTGGTGTCTGCTGCCCACATTACGATTTTCAGGTGTCTGCTGCCCACATTACGATTTTCAGGTGTCTGCTGCCCACATTACGATTTTCAGGTGTCTGCTGGCCACATTACGATTTTCTGGTCACTGCTGCCCACATTGCGATTTTCAGGTGTCTGCTGCCCACATTACGATTTTCTGGTGTCTGCTGCCCATATTATGATTTTCTGGTGTCTGCTGCCCATATTATGATTTTCTGGTGTCTGCTGCCCACATTACGATTTTCTGGTGTCTGCTGCCCACATTACGATTTTCAGGTGTCTGCTGCCCACATTGCGATTTTCTGGTGTCTGCTGCCCACATGGCGATTTTCTGGTGACTGCTGCCCACATGGCGATTTTCTGGTGACTGCTGCCCACATGGCGATTTTCAGGTGACTGCTGCCCACATTGCGATTTTCTGGTGAACTCTGCCCACATTACGATTTTCTGTCCCACATTACGATATTCTGGTGAACGCTGCCCACATTACAATTGTCTGGTGAATGCTGTCCACGTTACAATTTTCTGGTGACTGCTGCTCACGTTACGATTTTCTGGTGACTGGTGCCCACATTACGATTTTCTGGTGAACTCTGCCCACATTATGATTTTCTGGTGAACTCTGCCCACATTATGATTTTCTGGTGAACGCTGCCCACATTACGATTGTCTGGTGAATGCTGTCCACGTTACAATTTTCTGGTGACTGGTGCCCACATTACGATTTTCTGGTGAACTCTGCCCACATTATGATTTTCTAAAGGCCCACATTACGATTTTCTGGTGAACTCTGCCCACATTACGATTTTCTGGCCCACATTACGATTGTCTGGTAAAATGCTGCCCACTTTACAATTAATTTACAGTGAAACGCTGCCCCATTACGATTATTTGGCACCTATGGGGGGGGGGGGGGGCATCCAAATATTCGCAGGGGGGCCCAGTGATTTCTAGTTACGCCCCTGTCCTGGGCCCCTCTGTGCGGTTTCTGCCACTCCCTGCTGAGATCCTGGCTTGTAATTGCCAGTTTTGGGCAGTGTTTACAAACAAAACACATGGCTGCTAACCAGCATGTGACAGGTTCAGAGAAGCTCAGTCTGTGACTCATACAGAGCCTGCAGGGGGCATGGAGAGGATGTGTATAGCTTCTGCCTATCACAGTAGAACAGCACATTCCTACCTCAGCTGACAAAGCTGACAAAGGAAAGAAGATTTGATTAGATAACAGAGATAATACAGCCACTGTGCAACTAGGAAAGGCTGCAGTAAGACAGACCACATTAGAACAGGTATAGGAACTTATAGGATAGAAGAAATAAGGCTGAAAATGTTGTTACAGAGTCTCTTTAATATCTAAATTAGGAATTGTGGTTTCCGAAGTATTAACCCATCTATGGCATCTTATGATCAAGCTTGGGAATATTTGAGCAAAACTACATAAGTTTACAAATCACCCACTTTTAAATAGCTCTGATTGTTAGCTTTCCATAATGGTGACATTTGAGGCCCTTTTCTGATGTCATTTAAGGTGGCCATACACTGGTCGATTTGCCATCAGATTCGGCCAAAAGATAGATCCCTCTCTTATCGAATCTGATCAGAGAGGGATCGTATGGCCACCTTCTGCAAACAGATTGTGAATCGATTTCAGCCTAAAACCGATCACAATCTGTGGAGGAGCTGCCGCCCCCCCCCCCTTCCTGCATACATTACCTGTTCCGGCCGGCGCAAGTCCCCTGATCCACCACTGTCTTCTTCTCCGCCTGGTCCCGGCATCTTCTCCGCATCGGCTCCCGGCTCGCATCTTCTCCCATCACCTTCCGCATCCCACATCCGGCATCTGCATATAACTTTCTGTCACTCCAGTGACAGCGGAAGTTCAAATAGAGCGCCCTCTATTTGTACTTCTGCTGTCACTGCAGTGACACAGGAAGTTATGCCGGATGCCGTGATGCGGAAAAGATGCCACCCGGGAGGTGACAGCGAGGACTCGCGCCGGCGGAGCAGGTAATGTATCTCTGCTGTATTGCGTGGGTCGTTGGGCATTCAAACGCCGCTATCGACGCACTCCCGACCCGAGAAAAATCTTCCGCACGGATGGATCGACATAAGTCGACGGGAACGATGGATTTCGGACGGAAATCCATCGTTCTGTCAGCGGTGTGCGCGGCGATTTCACGGCCGTTTCGATCACTGTGATCGAAACGGCCGTATTTTGGCGGGAAAATCGTTAGGTGTATGGGCCCCTTTACTCTTGGGCTATGCAAACAAATAAACGGTGCTGGGAAATAGTGCGGGTTTTTTTTCCCCTTGTTTTTCCCCTTTAAAATGCATAGAAAACAAAGCAATTTGCTAAAAAAGAAAAATATAGCCCACAAAAAGCTTACTTTGTCTTAAAAAATAATATAATATTTATAATACAATAATATTTAAATATGATAATGTTTTTGGCAAATGAATGGGCGGAGTGCTGAAATATAAAAATTGCTTTGGTCCACATATGGAAAACAACCTGTATGGGTCAAGTGGTAGCGTTAAAGTGGCCCAAACACATTCCCAGACTAAATACAAAAATGTTGCATAAAGCAGCTGTTGCCATTTTTAGTCTGTTAATCACATAAATATGTTTTACAATGTTTATATGAAGTTTGTAGACCATCATGGGAGATCTTTTTTACTCACATTCAGTTGAATTATTGTAAATATCTTCTGTTTTACGAAGGCAAATTTATATTTAGGACTTCTTTAACCACTTGAGGATCACAGGTTTTTTCCCTTAAAGGATACCGCAACTGAAAATAAGATTGCGGCAGTGTGTGGGGGAGTATAAGTAAATACCTTTAGCTCCTCCTGCCCCCCTCCGTCTGTTGCCGTTCCTCTAATAACCCTCCTGGTGTCCGGCGACTTTGTTGACCTATAACCTGGACATACTGTGCCCTGTGTGCGCAGTATGTCATCCCCACTTCGCTTCTGGCCGGCGCATAGCATTCGGCTCAGAAGCACGCTGATTCCTCTGCCTCCCCTGGGCTGCGTGTGCGCTCCATTACACTAAGCGTCACATGATTAGCATGTGACGCTTAGTGTAATGGAGCGCACACGCAACCCAGGGGAGTGGGAGGGCAAGTCTGCCATTGTGAGTGACCACGGGTAATGGCCGGGGGAATCCGAGTTCGATACCGGTTCGGAGTGGGAGCCTGAGAACTGTCTACCACCACCACACATCCAACTAAGGACCCATTTGCTGTATAAGTAATGAACCTGCGCATTTGCTGTATAAGTAATGCACCTGCAGTGCAGCCAGAAAAATTAGGCAGGTATGTACACGCACCAGAAAAATTATTATAGTGGCTGCTGCTAGCAGTTGGTGGTGGTGGAGAAGGCAGTCAAGCGGCCTGTGGGCAGAGATGCTGTGTGTGGAGCGACTTAGTCTTGGGGCAGGCAGTCACACGGCGTGCAGGTAGAGATGCTGTGTGTGGGGACTGACTTAGGCTTCGGGCAGGCCTGAGCATCCTTTGCAGACCAGGCATCCGTGGTCAGATGGACCCTTGACCCAATGCTGTGTGCCAGAGATGTCACTATTTGCCTTTCAACATCACGGTACAGTTTAGGTATCGCCTTTTTTGAGAAAAAATTGTGGCCTGGTATCTTCCACTGCGTTGTGTGGCTTTGCTTTTGTGTGCTGCTTTTCCTCAGGTGGTCATCCCATTGCAGTTTGTGCTTTGTAATCATGTGCCTTCGTAAGGTAGTTGTCCCTACGCGGGTCTTGGTCTTTCCACGGCTCAATTTTCAGTGGCAGAGAGTACAGATGGCATTGCTCTCATCTGAGGCAGACTGTTAAGCTTGAGTGTGTATTCTCCACAGTCAGCATGCAACACATAAGCTGACGTGAAGGAGGTACACACACTAGCACAAGGAATCAGGATATCCCCAGTTTAGTGGAGGAGAGGACTGACTCCAATAGGAGATTGTGGTGCACAGAGCCGGTGCAGATCCGAACAGCCACAAACAACACTTTCGTAATAACGTCTCAGCGCAAAGTAGCGCTGAGCGCATAAACCAGGACTGAGGAGATCAGGACAGGTAGACAGAATGAACGCTTGCTTAACTAGCCACTACTTAGTGACATCAAGCGTCCACAACAAGACAGACTGGAATGAGGTAGCCAATGCGTTTACAGCGATGGCGTGCCTCACAAAGACAGGACAGGATAGTCAGGAAATAGCAGGATCAAGATAGAGAAACGTAACACAGATAAATATACAATAAGTATGATTTCCTAGCGTATTACAATTACAGCTATCAATGAAACTATTTGTAACGTCTGACTAACATATGTATATATCGGCAATGAACCGATATATGACATAAGCAGGAACTCTGACTAAGACTGGAGTAATACAGGGAACAGGACTCAGAAGGATTCGCTATCTCTTCGCAGAGATGAACGCAATCCACAAACAGGACCAGGAACAGGATAACTAGCTCAGCGTGCTGGAACGCTGACTAACGGAACACAGGATATAAACAGTTCGTGTACGTATATATCAGCGACACTGATGTATCAACGTAACACGAATACAAGGAAAAAATAAACGTGCAAGTATGCGTATATATTGGCGATGAACCAATATATGACACAAGACAAGCAAAGTAACAACTTCTAGAAACAAGAGCAGAACTAGGAGGACTCGCTGACCCCTTCGCAGGAGTCAGCGCAGTCCACACGGACTAGGAACGAGGTGGGGCACGAGCAGAGTAACAGACAGAATCTGAGACTATGGTAGCCCATGAGGCATTGCAGGAAGCAGTTCTTTATACTGAGGTCATCCAATGGGAGCAGACCTGCAGATTCCCACACAAGTGAATGGTAATTAATCACAGGCTGATAGCAGGAAAAGGCAGACAATGATATGCAGCCTGCAGGAAAGGGATTGCCCCTTCATTGCAGCAGACAATGTTTGTTTACACAAAAGCATATTAAACTGTCATTAACTTCAGAGCGACTGCAGATGGAATCAGCAACTAGTTTAAGTGCAAACCAAACTATGCAAGCAAATGCATGTAATGACATTAGAACTGCTTGGTTTGCAATACCACTGCAGTCAGCAGTAAACGCTGCAGAAGCGATCATAACAGTACCCCCTCCCTTAAACGCGGCCTCTGGACGCCTATAAAAACTGACATATTTCTCCTGAACCACCCAAACCAAAAAATCAGAAGTGGGAAATCCAGCAAACTGATCTGACTGAAAATTCATGAAGGTCGGATCAGCCCGACAAAACCAAATTCCCGAATCAGTCTCACCAAAACTAGACCAATTGGAACCAGAACCTACCGAACCATGCCCGTCAGCACCACAAGCCTCAGTGTGACACCCATCAGAACCACGACTTCCAGAAAACAACCCCAAGAAACTCTCTGAGCGATACCCACCGCCTTCCAAGGACCGTCCAAAAACGCCAAAGCCTTTGCAATGCCCACCGGAACTGTCCTTACCAACACAAAACCCACTGTTGAACCAGTCCAAGGTACCAGGACAAGTTTCCTCAGAGATCTCCCAGAACACTTGGAAGCTCCAAAGAGATCCCCTCAGGTCAGAACGCCCCTTAGGCTCACATGGAGAACCATCAAGAACCCCTATGGAACCCAGGGCAACTCCAGAGTCAGGGTCACAAGGACAAACATCAAGATCAGGGCTTTTAGGGACCAGAACCATCTCCGGGCATGCAGGCCAACCGGCAACATCAGAACATGTCTCCACTAGGGAAGCACGTGAGCACGCTAACACAGACACATCTGGGCACTCTGGCATACGAAGCACATCTGGGCACACCGGCACAAGAGAAACCTCTGGGCATGTCAAGGAACTGCGAACCTCAAAGTCAGTCAAGACAGGACCGAAACCAGAACTGGGCAAAAAAAATTCATCATGACTAGACTTCACAGTTACTGGATTCTCACTAAAAACTGCAGGATCAGACTTAGATGTCGCTGATTCCAGCAGGGTTATTAACAAATCATGTTCAGGGGCATTTACAAGACAGGGCAAATCTTCTGATGTATGCACTGAACTAGACAGGGTTCCCATAGCTTCTTCTGGACTAGACAGAGACTCATCAAATACACTGGATTGGAGCTCATGAAGGGCTGCAAAACAAGTCAATATTGCAGCAATCCCCACTGAACTAGGCAAAACTCAGAAACTCACTGGACAGGAAGGGGACTCTGGAACTACTGCCACACCGGGTAGAAAACCAGAATTTTCCAGGATACAGGGCTGGGTTTCAGAAACACTCATTAACCTGGACTGAAATTCTGAGATTTCTATTATTTTTTCCAGCGAGTCAGAATTATCCATGTTACAGGGCAAGACTTCTGAAACATTCAGAGGACAGGGCTGGAGTTCCTCGGCTGTTACAACACTGGAGAGGGACTCAACAACATTGGTTAAATCAGACTGTGTACAGGGCAAGGTATCTAACACACTTGCTGACGAGGACAATATTTCAATGGCTTCTGCTTTGCTGGGCAGAAATTCATCAAGTTTTATTAGAGCAGACTGTAATTCCAAAACAGCTGCTAGACAAGTGAATATTACTGCAACACCAACTGAGGTAAGCAGTGCCTCAGACTCCTCTGCTAGAGGGTTTGAAGTATCCAAAGTACTGGGTGAAGCATAAGACTCTGCGACCACAGCTTCACTGGACAGGATCACTGAACAGTCCATATTGCAGGGCAAAACCATGGAAGCACCTGCTGGACAGCATAATGATTCTGTGACCTGAGTTTCATTGGAGAGATCTACTGCACAATTCATGGTACAGGGCAAATTTACTGGAACATTTTCTGAACAAGGTAATAATTCTACGATTTCAGGTTCACATAGCAGATGCTCTGAGCTATTCACGAAACTAGAGCGAGGTGTAGAGACAGGAAGATCAAGACACAAAGTTTGTGCATCTGAAGCACTATTCAATTGTAAAATTGGAAAATTCAGATGCTGGGGTTCTGAGGTTTCTAGACAGGATTGCTGGGACTCAGAAACTAATGTAGTGCATCTATTGGCATCTGCTGGATCAGACAGGAGTTGAACTTTATTAACACAGGTAAATTCTACAGAAGTGTTTGCAGAGGCAGGCAAAGATTTTCTAATGTCTGTTTCACTGAACAAAGACTCATGAGTACTGGCTAGGCTGGACTCAGAAGTCAGCAGGACCTCTGGTTTCTCTGCTGAGAAATTTGTGCAGGGCAAAGTTAAGAAAGTATCAGTGGCTTCTGTTTTACTGGGAAGTAACACTGAGTTATCCATGGTACAGGGTAGAGTTACAGGAACATTCACAAGACATGGCAGGGACTCAGTAACTGGAGAAGTGGGACAGTCTCCAATTGACAGTGTGTCTTCCCTGGTATCAACTGATTGAATCGCATAAAAATCGTCCAAAATCATCTTCCACACATCGATCAATGGAACCACAAAGTCATACCCACACACACCAGTTTTTATTAGGTTATAGGCAGACTTAATGCATGCATTCAATACTAATTCACTTTTTGCACTGTAAAACTGACAAAATGAACTTGCATCTTTCTTCCATTCATAGACCAGGGCTTCCATCTCTCCTTTCTCAAATGGAGGATCCCATGCATATTTAACAGCTGAGCATTCCGGCTGATCATAGTTTGCAAATGTGTTAGTGGCAGAAACATACATTGGGTTATTTAGCAGGTGATTGGCCGATTTCTTATTCCTAAGGATCTCCAATACCTGTAGCAAGTGTTGAACTGTAGTGTATGCAAATTTCCCTTGCTGCACGAATAAATTGATCTGTTCAATACTCTGTAATATATCTTCATAATCATATTCAGATAATTCATTTAAACAAGAACTTTTATTTTCCCTGGCTAGCAATGAAAGTTCATTAGTAGTTTCATAGGTCCATTTGACTCCCCTGAATGGTGACTGAATTTCATTAGCTGCTACTGGCGAAGTCTCATTACAGATCTGATGCGCAGTCGCCAAGGGCAACGACTCCGCTGATTGTAACGCTTTTCTTTTGGAGCGTTTACGTTTGGCTTTAGACCCTGCTGCCTTAGCAGAAGAAAAGTTATCAGAACAATTATCTGCTTGCTGATTATTTTTGTAGGCAGTAGAAGGAGCAGCTGATTGACAAGCTGCCAGGAGCTTATCAAAAGGGCTAGGCAAATCGGTTTTGCGCAGCCAGTTATGGATCACAAACGCTAGAAATTCCAGCGGTCTTTCTTTCAAATTCGTATGATCCAAGACATCGTACGCCCACTGGAACAAATTTCCCTTAAACAAAACATAAATTAACTGGGGGGCCCACGTTGAAACAGGAGTAGCCTGGAGCTCGGGATTGGCCAAAAACCTGGTACATTCAGAAAAAACCTCATTTTCTGTTTCAGAATTAAGTTTCTCAAATTTCTTAAAGGAACAGGAACCATAACAAACAGTGTCATTTTTGCTGGGAACCCCCCCCCCCCCCCACAATGGGGATTGGTAATGGGGCTACCATAATGTTAAGCTTGGGGGTGTATTCTCCACAGTCAGCATGCAACACATAAGCTGACGTGAAGGAGGTACACACACTAGCACAAGGAATCAGGATATCCCCAGTTTAGTGGAGGAGAGGACTGACTCCAATAGGAGATTGTGGTGCACAGAGCCGGTGCAGATCCGAACAGCCACAAACAACACTTTCGTAATAACGTCTCAGCGCAAAGTAGCGCTGAGCGCATAAACCAGGACTGAGGAGATCAGGACAGGTAGACAGAATGAACGCTTGCTTAACTAGCCACTACTTAGTGACATCAAGCGTCCACAACAAGACAGACTGGAATGAGGTAGCCAATGCGTTTGCAGCGATGGCGTGCCTCACAAAGACAGGACAGGATAGTCAGGAAATAGCAGGATCAAGATAGAGAAACGTAACACAGATAAATATACAATAAGTATGATTTCCTAGCGTATTACAATTACAGCTATCAATGAAACTATTTGTAACGTCTGACTAACATATGTATATATCGGCAATGAACCGATATATGACATAAGCAGGAACTCTAAGACTGGAGTAATACAGGGAACAGGACTCAGAAGGATTCGCTATCTCTTCGCAGAGATGAACGCAATCCACAAACAGGACCAGGAACAGGATAACTAGCTCAGCGTGCTGGAACGCTGACTAACGGAACACAGGATATAAACAGTTCGTGTACGTATATATCAGTGACACTGATGTATCAACGTAACACGAATACAAGGAAAATAATAAACGTGCAAGTATGCGTATATATTGGCGATGAACCAATATATGACACAAGACAAGCAAAGTAACAACTTCTAGAAACAAGAGCAGAACTAGGAGGACTCGCTGACCCCTTCGCAGGAGTCAGCGCAGTCCACACGGACTAGGAACGAGGTGGGGCACGAGCAGAGTAACAGACAGAATCTGAGACTATGGTAGCCCATGAGGCATTGCAGGAAGCAGTTCTTTATACTGAGGTCATCCAATGGGAGCAGACCTGCAGATTCCCACACAAGTGAATGGTAATTAATCACAGGCTGATAGCAGGAAAAGGCAGACAATGATATGCAGCCTGCAGGAAAGGGATTGCCCCTCCATTGCAGCAGACAATGTTTGTTTACACAAAAGCATATTAAACTGTCATTAACTTCAGAGCGACTGCAGATGGAATCAGCAACTAGTTTAAGTGCAAACCAAACTATGCAAGCAAATGCATGTAATGACATTAGAACTGCTTGGTTTGCAATACCACTGCAGTCAGCAGTAAACCCTGCAGAAGCGATCATAACACAGACACACAAAAAATGTTCCACACCGCTGAACCCTGGGGTGATGGCGGCCGATTGAGTGTTAAGTGGGGCGCCAAAATCAGAGCAGGAGAAGGAAGATATGTCAGGCTTCCGTGCGGAAGCTGACAAAGATGAGGTGTTCTAGTTAAATAGTCAACTACGTCCTGACAATATTGGGGGTTGATGGCACGTGCCTTCTTCTGAACACTGTACTTTGGTCGAGGGCCGCACGAAATCACGACAGCGCAACCTCGAACAGACCTGCTAGGTGGCCTGCCTCTGCCTTTTGTTTTGTCTATATTGGGGGGGGGGGGGGTGAAGTGAAAGGTATGCACTGACTTGACATCACAGTCAGCAGGCACATTGTAGCCAATGAGGCTACACTCCCTTCTGGAGCACCACCCCTCCTTATAAAAGGCAGTCAGAGTCAGGCATTGGACTCACTCGTGTGCCTGCATTAATTAGAGAAGGGAAAGCTGCTGCAGACTGGCATAGGGAAAGCTTAGTTAGGCTCTTGTAGGCTTCTTAGCTTGCTCCTTGCTGATTCTTATTGCTAAAAAGTATCCCTCAACAGCTCTTTTGAGAGCTAATCTTGTTCTTGTGATCTTTTTTTTGTGTGTGTGTGTGTCCCACAGACACTTACTTATGTTGAATAGACAGCCTTGGTTATTCCTACTGTGTGTGCCACTGCCAGGCCCAGCACATTCATTGACTACCTGTGTGTGTGACAGGTGCACATTGTAATACCCATCACTGCATATACCTACCTGTTGTTCACTTCAGTGCACCCACCTACCTACGTGAGTGCACACAGTGTCACTGTGCCTGTCCGGTACCTGTCTGTGTGTTACAGGTGCACATTGTAATACCCATCACTGCATATGCCTACCTGTTGTTCACAGTGCATGCACCTACCTACGTGAGTGCACACAGTGTCACTGTGCTTGTCCGGTACCTGTCTGTGTGTGACAGGTGCACATTATAATACCCATCACTGCATATACCTACCTGTTGTTCACAGTGCACGCACCTACTTATGTGATTGCACGCATTGTCACTGTGCCTGTCCGGTACCTGTCTGTGTGTGACAGGTGCACATTTATAATACCCTTCACTGCATATACCTACCTGTTGTGTTCAGTGCACCCACCTACCTACGTGAGTTCACGCAGTGTGATATACCACTCCGTGCATACCTGTTAACTGCACCTGTGTGACTGCACATTGTATTAGTCAAATCAGTGCATACCTTTTACTTCATACCTCCCTATATGGACAAAACAAAAGGCAGAGGCAGGCCACCTGGCAGGTCGAGGTCGTGCTGTCGTGATTTTGTGTGGCCCTCGACCAAAGTACAGTGTTCAGAAGAAGACACGTGCCATCAACCCCCAATATTGTCAGGACGTAGTTGACTATTTAACACAGAACACCTGATCTTTTTCAGCTTCTGCACGGTTTGGTGTGTCAGTGTGAAGCAGTACTCTAATTACACTCCCTGATTGATGTATACACATGCAAGTGTGAGGAAACGCGGAAAAGCCGCCGCGTGTACTCAGAACGGGGCGGCTGATTCCGCGTCCAACGCGGCAGTTTGCACGCATAGGCCTACATTCAGTGGTATGGCCGAACGCGGAGAAACCGCCGCATGCCTTGATAGCGGTGCGGCGGTTTCCGCATCCAGCACGGCGGGTGCTTTACATCATGTCTGGTGTGGCTGGGACTGATAGTCCACACAGGTTCAGAAGGACGCGCGCGCGCGCTGAGAGGTAGAGCTTATATGACAGCCAGAAGGGAGTCAGCTGACCAAGCCGGTCAGCTGACGGCAGTACCACTTCTCATTGGTCCAGCACTTAGGGGAGGCGCTGGAGAGCGCTTTGCTATATATACTGGGTGCTGGTAATTCTCTGATTGTCTGCCGTTGCGATCACTACATGGAAGCACTCAGACCTTTTGTCAGATTCTCTGTTCTATCTCGGTTATATCTCTGTTATACTTCAGACTAGTTCCAGGGTGTTGATGATCAAGGACCTCACACCCAGATTAGGGACTTGTGTTACCAACCTGTTATACTTCAGACTAGTTCCAGGGTGTTGATGATCAAGGACCTCACACCCAGATTAGGGACTTGTGTTACCAACCTGTTATACTTCAGACTAGTTCCAGGGGGTTGATGATCACGGACCTCACACCCAGATTAGGGACTTGTATTGTCATTCTGTTATTCTTCAGACTAGTTCCAGGGTGTTGATGATCACGGAGCTCACACCAAGACTAGGCATTGTATATTATCTGTTATGACCTTCTGCTCTCCTGACCACCCCTCTGCTTTCTGATTTCGGTACCACGCATATCTGATATCACGTTGCCAAACCCTGCCTGACTTGAATACCGAATCAGCCTTCTGTCTTTGTACCTTATCTGTCTGTCTGTTGCCGACCTGGCTAGTCCGACCTCGAGAACGATCTCCTCTGTTTAGAGATAGTTCACAGATCTGTCAGTGACACGCCACCCTTGGTGTCACTCACACTCTGGTCCTTCCCACACTCAGCCTGACTCCCCCCCCTTAAGAAGCCTCAGGCCTTGGAAGGATTCTGTCCTTTAGGCATTATCCCTTACTTACTTCCTTGTTTCCCCTTTATGGGGATCCTCCTCAAAGTATTACTGTTGCACCAAACACTCATATTACTCAGGTGTCCAGAGGTTAGAGATATATCTGATTATCGGTGATACTGCAGATCATCAATAATCGGGTATATATCTGTATTCTCGGTGATACTGCAGATCACCAGTAATCAGATCCTCTCTGTGTTACACCGATCGTCACAGAACGGTAGTGTTGGGCGAACACCTGGATGTTCGGGTTCGGGCCGAACAGGCCGAACATGGGCCAGATGTTCGGCATGTTCGGCCCGAACCCCGAACTCGCCGAACATCCCGCTTTTGGGGGCCCTATGGGGTCGCAGGCATAAGGGGGGAGCATGCCCCGGTCGCGGGGGGGGGGTCGGAAATTCCCCCCACCCCCTCCACTAGCGCTCCCCCCTCTGCCCGCTTCCCCATACAAAAATTTTCCTTAAAGTTCAATAGTACCTTCAGTGGCTGGCCTGGCTGGCACTGTGGTGTGTTGTGAGTGAGGAGGAGGAGGAGTCCGGAGAGTGACGTGTTGAGGCCGGGCAGCGGGCGGTTCAGCGGTAGTACCCTTGTGGTACTTCCGCCCTTTCTCTGACCTCACGTCCTCTGCATACGAGGGTACGCGTGACGCGTACCCTCGTATGCGTCATCACGTAGAGGACGTGAGGTCAGAGAAAGGGCGGAAGTACCACAAGGGTACTACCGCTGAACCGCCCGCTGCCCGGACTCAACACGTCACTCTCCGGACTCCTCCTCCTCCTCACTCACAACACACCACAGTGCCAGCCAGGCCAGCCACTGAAGGTACTATTGAACTTTAAGGAAAATTTTTGTATGGGGAAGCGGGCAGAGGGGGGAGCGCTAGCGGAGGGGGTGGGGGGAATTTCCGACCCCCCCCGCGACCGGGGCATGCTCCCCCCTTATGCCTGCGACCCCATAGGGGGGCAGTATTCGGCCGAACAGGGGCCCTGTTCGGCATGTTCGGCTGGGCATTGAGCTGTTCGGGCGAACCCGAACTAAAAAGGCCGAACACCATGAGGTGTTCGGCCGAACTCGAACATCACCCGAACAGGGTGATGTTCTGCAGAACCCGAACAGTGGCGAACACTGTTCGCCCAACACTACAGAACGGCAGACCAAACACAAATGGACGCACTCACCAGCCGTCTGGGCACACTTACCACCTCGGTGGATAACATCAACCAAGTGCTGGGTAGCCACAGGACGTTAATAGACGCCTTATCTGGATCTGTACAAACCCTCCAGATGACTGTGGATGAAGTACGATCTCCTCCTAGCACATACATACGTATGCCTGTACCCGAAAGATTTTCTGGTCACAGATCTGACTTCCGAAATTTTAGAAGTAGAGTGTTATCATACTTTGAGTTAAGACCTAAGTCTTCAGGCACTATGGCCCAAAGGGTTACATTTATCAAAACTTTATTATCTGGTGATTCCCAGACCTGGGCGTACCGTCTCCCCATCAATCACCCAGCCCTGGCCTCTGTAGAGGAATTTTTTCAAGCTATGGCTGTAATTTACGACGACCCAGACAATGCCTCGACTCCTTTGAGCGGAAGCTCAAACTTTTGCGTCAAGGCAAGGGTCTGGTTGAAGATTATGCTGCTGAATTTAGGAGATGGTCGGTATCGGCCAGGTGGGATACTTTTGCTCTTTTAGATTGTTTTTTATCAGGGTTGTCAGATGAAGTCTCTGATCTTATGTTAAGTCAGCCTGAATCCAAATCCATCGATGAGGCCATTTCATCAGCCATTAGGATAGATCGTCGGCTGCGCTATCAGAGGCAGACCCGGGGTAAAAACCACGTGAGAATGGTGTCCCATGCTGTGCCCCCAGTAACTCCTACTCCCCCCGCATCACCTCCTCCTGAGCCAATGCAGATTGGTCGGTCTAAATTGTCTCAGGTGGAGCGGAAACGCAGAATATCAGAGCAGCTCTGTCTGTATTGTACAGAAAGGGGTCATAGAGTACAGAATTGCCCTAAGAAATCAGGAAACGCTACTGCCTAGGTGTAGTTGGGGGTAATACCCTAGGCGTACAATTTTTACCCCTAGATGAGAAACGTTTGCTTCTTCCTTGTACTATTTCATGGGAAGATAAGTCTGAAGTCACTGTAGCCTTCATTGACTCAGGCTCAGCGGCTAATTTTATGGATTACGAATTTGCTAAGAAACTGGGAATTCCGCTCACACCGGTGAAACCACCGATTCAAGTTACTGCAGTGGATGATTCCCCACTGCAGGGTAACAGTCCACTGTCACAGACTCCAGAGGTGGGAGTCGCTATTGGGGTGTTGCATAGAGAAAATTTGCATTTTTTTGTGTTACACATGACAACCTCCACGAACATTCTGGGCATGCCCTGGTTACAACTCCACTCCCTTCAGATAAATTGGGCCACGGGTCAGCTAACGAGCTGGTCCTCCAATTGATTTCATCACTGTTTGGCGAAGGTAACTTTGGGCCTGACCAAGATTCACGTGGAGGGAGTACCAGTTCAGTATTCAGAATTCTCAGACGTGTTTTGTCCTAGATCAGCTGATAAACTTCCTCCACATCGCCCTTTCGATTGTCCCATCGATCTCCGGTCTGGTTGTATGCCCCCTAGAGGTCACCTCTACAACTTATCGGGGCCGGAGAAATTGGCCATGCAGGAATATATCAGCGAGAACTTCGCTAAAGGGTTCATTCGCCGTTCCCGGTCACCTGCAGGAGCAGGTTTCTTTTTTGTAAAGAAAAAAGATGGAGGCCTTCGACCGTGCATTGATTACTGGGGTCTGAATAAAATTACAGTAAAAAATCGCTATCCATTACCTTTGATAGACGATTTGTTTACTCAGGTCACCAATGCTAAAATTTTCTCAAAATTGGATTTGCGGGGTGCATACAACCTGGTACGGATCAGAGAGGGCGATGAGTGGAAGACGGCCTTTAACACACCCGATGGGCATTACGAGTACCTGGTGATGCCCTTCAGGTTGTGTAACGCCCCGGCCGTCTTTCAGGAACTCATCAATGAGGTGTTCAGGGAGGTTTTAGGTAAATTTGTCCTGGAATATCTAGATGATATACTAATCTTCTCAGCTAACCTCACAGAGCACAGGGCCCATGTCAGATTTGTGTTGCACAAGCTAAGACAAAACATGCTTTATGCTAAGTTGGAGAAATGCATTTTTGAGGTAACATCTGTCGCCTTTCTGGGGTATATAATTTCCACCTCGGGCCTTTCTATGGACCCTGCCAAAGTCTCTGCTGTCCTGGAATGGCCTCAGCCAGTAGGATTGAAGGCCCTCCAGAGGTTCTTAGGGTTCGCAAATTACTATAGAAGGTTCATAAAGGGGTACTCCACAGTCATTTCACCCCTCACCAGTCTCACAAAGAAAGGGGCAGATACCAACCACTGGTCCCCCGAAGCTTTGGCTGCTTTCTCCACCCTGAAAGAGCTGTTTTGTTCTGCACCCATCTTAAGACACGTTAACACATCCTATCCCTTTATTGTAGAGGTGGATGCCTCAGAGGTTGGGGTGGGGGCTGTGCTGTCTCAACGATCTGGGTTGCAGGGAACATTACACCTGTGTGCCTATTTTTCTCGTAGGTTTTCACCAGCAGAGAAAAACTACGATATAGGCAACAGGGAGCTCCTAGCCATTAAATTGGCCTTTGAAGAATGGCGTATTTGGCTAGAAGGAGCAGAACATACGATTACAGTTTACACTGATCACAAAAATTTGGAATACATTGAGGGGGCTAAGAGATTGAGTCCCCGTCAGGCTCGATGGCCACTATTTTTCTCGAGATTCAGATTTGTAATTACGTATACTCCGGGTAGTAAAAACATTAAAGCAGATGCTTTATCCAGATGCTTTGAGCCAGAGACAGCACAGCCCTCAGACCCAGAGACCATTATCCCACAGAGAGTGGTATTGGCAGCCACAGAGACCTGGAAGAACTGGATGGAGACTTTCAATCCCTTCCAGCAGGATGTTCCTGAGGGAAAGCCTGAAGGGGTCATGTTTGTACCATTGCCATTTCCTCTTCAGATATTGCAGATGTTCCACTCCCACAAAAATGCTGGACACCCTGGGGCCTCCAGAACACAGGACCTTGTTGCTAGGTGTGCTTGGTGGCCTTCATTGGCAACTGACTGCAAGGAATATGTGAGAGAATGTGCAGTGTGTGCGAAAAGCAAACCCTCCCGTCTGGCTCCTGTGGGAACATTGCAGCCTTTGCCCACCCCGAGTGAACCATGGACCCACTTCTCCATGCATTTTGTGGGTGAGCTCCTGAGGTCTGAAGGCATGTCGGTCATTTGGGTGGTAGTCGACAGATTCAGTAAAATGGCCCATTTCGTGCCCCTGAAAGGACTCCCCTTGGCCCAGGAGTTGACCGATCTGTTCATCATGCACATTTTCCGGCTACACGGCATCCCGGAAAATATAGTGTTTGATCGGGGAGTCCAATTTGTTTCTAAATTTTGGAGGGCATTTTGCCATCAATTGGGCATGGAACTGTCATTTTCATCGGGCTACCACCCACAGACAAATGGTCAGACCGAGAGAATTAATCAGTCACTGGAACAATTTCTTAGGTGTTATGTTGCGGATGCGCAAAATGATTGGGTCAAGTTCTTGCTATTTGCAGAATTTGCACACAATAATTTAAAAAGTTCTTCCTCTGGATTCTCTCCATTTCAGGTGGTAACTGGAAAGTTGCCTAAGTTCTCCCCACTGCCAGTAGCTTCCACTCCGTTTCCAGCTTTGGAGGCTTGGCAAAAGTCATTTAAGAACATTTGGGAGAACGTGAAAAAGAATCTAGAGAATGTCTTTCAGAGTCAGAAAGATCAAGCTGACTAGAAACGTTTCATAGAATGGAAGTTCCGACGAGGAGACTTGGTCTGGGTGTCCACCCGTCATTTGAATTTGAAACAGCCTTCGCCCAAGTTAGGACCCAGATTTGTGGGCCCTTTCCCAGTAACCAGGAAAATCAAGAATGTTACTTATGCCATTGATCTTCCTGCCAGCATGCGTGGGGTAAGATCGTTCCATGTATCCCTGCTTAAGCCAGCAGTGCATGTAGGTTCCACTCCTCCTCCCCCTGTGATGGTGGATGACCAACCTGAGTATGAAGTGGAAAAGATTTTAGATTCACGCATTGTACAAAACTCAGTACAGTATTTGGTTCACTGGAAGGGTTATGGTATTGAGGAAAGAACATGGGTACCTGATTGCCGCATGCATGCGGATGAATTAAAGAAGGAATTCCACGCCCTACATCCTGAGAAACCGGGTAGGAGCTGTCCGGAGTCCACTCCTCAGGGGGTACTGTGAGGAAACGCAGAAAAGCCGCCGCGTGTACTCAGAACGGGGCGGCTGATTCCGCGTCCAACGCGGCAGTTGGCACGCATAGGCCTACATTCAGTGGTATGGGCGAACACGGAGAAACCGCCGCATGCCTTGATAGCGGTGTGGCGGTTTCCGCGTCCAGCGCGGCGGGTGCTTTACATCACATGTCTGGTGTGGCTGGGACTGATAGTCCACACAGGTTCAGAAGGACGCGCACGCGCTCTGAGAGGCAGAGCTTATATGACAGCCAGAAGGGAGTCAGCTGACCAAGCCGGTCAGCTGACGGCAGTACCACTTCTCATTGGTCCAGCACTTAGGGGAGGCGCTGGAGAGCGCTTTGCTATATATACTGGGTGCTGGTCATTCTCTGGTTGTCTGCCGTTGCGATCACTACGTGGAAGCACTCAGACCTTTTGTCAGATTCTCTGTTATATCTCTGTTATACTTCAGACCAGTTCCAGGGTGTTGATGATCGAGGACCTCACACCCAGATTAGGGACTTGTGTTACCAACCTGTTATACTTCAGACTAGTTCCGGGGTGTTGATGATCAAGGACCTCACACCTAGATTAGGGACTTGTGTTACCAACCTGTTATACTTCAGACTAGTTCCAGGGTGTTGATGATCACGGAGCTCACACCCAGATTAGGGACTTGTGTTACCAATCTGTGATACGTCAGACTAGTTCCAGGGTGTTGATGATCACGGACTTCACACCCAGATTAGGGACTTGTATTGTCATTCTGTTATTCTTCAGACTAGTTCCAGGGTGTTGATGATCACGGAGCTCACACCAAGACTAGGCATTGTATATTATCTGTTATGACCTTCTGCTCTCCTGACCACCCCTCTGCTTTCTGATTCGGTACCACGCATATCTGATATCACGTTGCCAAACCCTGCCTGACTTGGATACCGAATCAGCTTTCTGTCTTTGTACCTTATCTGTCTGTCTGTTGCCAACCTGGCTAGTCCGACCTCGAGAACGATCTCCTCTATTTAGAGATAGTTCACAGATCTGTCAGTGACACTCCACCCTTGGTGTCACTCACACTCTGGTCCTTCCCACACTCAGCCTGACTCCCCCCCCCTTAGGGAGCCTCAGGCCTTGGAAGGAGTCTGTCCTTTAGGCAGTATCGCTTACTGCCTTGTTTCCCCTTTATGGGGATCCTCCTCAAAGTATTACTGTCGCACCAAACACTCATATTACTCAGGTGTCCAGAGGTTAGAGATATATCTGATTATCGGTGATACTGCAGATCATCAATAATCGGGTATATATCTGTATTCTCGGTGATACTGCAGATCACCGGTAATCAGATCCTCTCTGTGTTACACCGATCGTCACAGCAAGATGTTTTAAAGCACTTTAGGCCTGCAATTTAGCATTCAATTTGATTTCTGCCCTTAAAACACTGCTTTGCGTCAAATCCAGATTTTTCCCTGGGACTTTTTGCGTCCATCCCACTCACCCATGCAAAAACTCAGATGTTAGACCCCTTGAAACATCTTTTGCATCACTTTTGTGGCCAGGATAAATGTTCCAAGTTTTCAAAGTTTGCCTCCCCATTGAAGTCTATTGCGGTTCGCGAAAGTTCGCACGAACCGAACTTTTGCGGAAGTTCGCGTTCGCGGTTTGCGAACCGAAAATTGGAGGTTCGGGCCATCTCTAATGTTGAGTAGAACAGTGGGAACAAGGGGAAAAAATTGTTTTTGAGAAAATCGATTAAAGTTTCAAACGAAAATAGTATACATTTAAATGCGGTAAATGACAGTTAATTTATTAACCGCATTTATATGTATACTTTTTTTCCTTTGAAACTTCCTTTGAAACGTTAAAATCTATTTTCTCAAAAACTATAAGGTCTTTTTGAAAAAATGTTTTTCCTCTTGTTCCCACTGTTCTTCTTAACATATCTGGCAAATGTGGTGTTTCTAATATGTAAGGGGGCTTTGCTATTAATCACTAAAGTTGTAGCCACTGATCACCTTTATAATTCATGCAATTTTGGTGATTGTAGCATATATGGGGGCTTTGCTATTAACGTTAAAGTCAAATCCGTGATCACAGATTCTACATGTAATCACAGCTAAAATCCGAGTTGAATTCGGAGCTCTGATTCAAATCCGGATCATGATCACGGTGTATCCGGATTTCTATTCTGCCGTGGCCAGATTTACTTGAATTTGTGATTGGCGGTATCCGAACATCACTGGTGCGGCGGTAACGCCATGCGATATCGGCAACGGAACCCCCGGCAATGTCCTTCCTAGTGTGAAATGCACCCCCAGTGCCCCATGCATGAATACTTTACCTGTCTGTTTCCGCCGCTGGCTCCGTCTCCGCACTCTGGTCGCGTGTTTGACTGTATATGGGTTGGCTGGAATACACCCTCATTTGGTCACCCAGCAACCCATATGGTATGAACCTGGTCTTCTATAGACGATTTATAGATGACATTATTTGCATCTGGTATGGATCGACATAGAAGCTCAACGACTATATTACCTATTTAAACCAAAATCAATTTGTCCTAACTGATAACATTGACGAGAAAACGATAGACTTATTAAACTTAACCTTTTATATTGAAGAAAATACCTCAAAAAAATATTAGCATTAACATTCTTCAAAAAGACAGATTGTAATGGCTATTTAAATTACACAAGCAATCACTAAAAGCCCTGGTTGAAGAATGTGCCATGTGGACAATTTAAAAGAATAAGAAGAAATTGTACACAAACCAGCAATTTTGAGGAACAATCTGAACAACTGAAAAATAGATTTTTATTTAAAAAAATACCCTGAAAAAGTTAGACGTATTCAAAAAAGCATCAGGCCTTAGGCTACTTACACACCAAGACGTTGCATTTTAGGGGATGTTATGGTCGCATAACGTGCCCCTAACGCAACGCATGGTGGTGCGGGAGAGGACGGTAGAGTGAGCCGCGTTAGGCGGCTCTATCCGCATAAGGTCTCCCAGGGTGGCGCTGATTGGCCGGCGGGACCACATGATGCGGAGCGAGACACTCCGCATCACGTGGTCCCGCCGGCCAATCAGCGGCCGCCAGTGCAGTGCATATTAAGTAGCCATGTGCGCGGCCACTGTAGCGGCATCTTCCCGCCTCCTCTCCGCCCCCCACTGAGCATGTGCAAACAGTCTAACGCGGCTAAAGCCGCTAGAACGCACAGCATGCTGCACTTTCACTACAACGTGCAGCGTTACATGTAACGCAACGTGGGCAGTGTGAGCAGCCCTCTTGTGTTACATTGCTGTGCGTTGGGGGAGCGTTACAGGCTGCACTAACGTGCGCCTGTAACGTCCCTGTGTGGAAGCAGCCTAACCCAACAAGATTGCCTACTACCAAGGAAAAAAATGAATAATCCACAAGACTCAAACACCAACACTGAAACAAGAAGAAATGTGAACATCGTTATTAACTACTCAAGTCAACATAAGAAGTTCCGAGCCATTTTAGAAAAATGCTGGGGATTATTGCTTCATGATCCATTACTTAAAACTGTACTGCTACTGAAACCCAAAATCACTTTCAGAAAATGAAAAATGATATAAAATCTGATAGCAACCAGCCTATTGAAAAATACAGAGGAGCAAAGTTCCGTTATACTAAACCCATGCACGGAATACTGGATGTTATAATTGCAGAGGGGAAAATGCCTCTCTTGTGAGAACATCAACACGGCATGAAAAATGTCACCTCCTATACCAATGAGAAGAGGCCCATTCATCAATTTATAACATGCAAAACTGACTATGTGATCTACCTACTTTAATTGCCTCACAACCTTCAGCACATAACCAAACAACCACTTCATAAATGCATTTACAAACCTGGAGAAAACAACAAAAAGGTTGCAAAAAAAATGTTTCAAAACATTTTTAGCAAATGCATTATCGAGATTTTAATGAATGAAAATTACCATCATAGAACAGATTATTGATAACAAATTTAATAGATTCAGAGCTTTGTGCAATTGGGAAACATTGGATTTTGCTGCTGGAGTCCTTGACCGCTAATGGCCTCACTATTGCATTGGAAAACATGTCCAAATAAAATCTATGAATGACAACATATGTATATGGACACGTGTTCTTCCTATTTTAAAAATGGTCTTTTTAAAACATAGAAAACATACCGTACATTTTTACTGTATATTTGTCTCAGGAATCCTCAAAAATGATTTATCCTCAGGACAATATTTTGTTTCCAGTGTTATGATTATACTATGCTCTTATTTACATGTTATGCATGAAGTATTGACTATTTGTATACATTTTATACACTCTTACACAGAATTATTTTAAACTTCCAACTGATTATTGCTATGCATTTGACCCTGTCAGCGCACTCTGCCGCTGGGTCATACGAATGTAGTTTTTTGCGATGCAATGGGGGTGGATCATCGCACCACAATGCTATGGCCAGCCTGAATATAATCCCTTTAGCTCCTAGATTGCGCTTTTTGCAATTCCTAAAGGTCCATACACACGTCTGATTTTATGCCTGATTGTCATTCAAACTGGACGTTTGAACGACTTGTCCTTCAAACAAAAAGTTGTTCAGACTCCTTGTGCACATAGATGACAAAATGTTTGAAATGCTAATTACAGCTAATTTACATGTCGTTTGATTGGTCAATGGACTTGATAGAACAATGGACTAGATCAAATGACTTGTTGTTTGAAAGTATATTAGTGTCAAAGTAATAGACTTTCAAACAACAAGTCGTTTGTACACATGTACGGACCAAACTCTCGCTTGAACGACAGTTAATCCACGCATCTGCCAAGCAGATCAGTTAAAACTGCTGCTATCAGTGTAACGATCGTTCGTACACACACCAAACTGTCATTCCAACAACCGGTTTCAACGACAAATCGTTCACGAATATCAGACATGTGTATGTACCTTAACATTTACTTTAATACAATCCAAACTGACACTAATCTTTCATGCAAACATTCATGGTACCTAAATTTGCATAACCACATAAGATTGGCTGTTTCAACACCAACGTCACACCATTGTATTTAAACGTATGTAATTGACAATTTTTTGCCTGATGAAAGGGGGAATGTCCCTGAAACGCTTTGCAATCACTGACTGAATAAACAAAAGTTACTTTAATTACATTGACTCATCTGTGTTTCCTACTGCACGCAGATTTTTTACAGCCTAACAGGGACACAAGCAGCTAGGTCAGGGGTGGGCAAACTTTTTGAATCGAGGGCCACATAGGGTTTTCAAGTTTGACAAAGCGACTCAACTGAAATAGGTGTGCGTACAGTGTGCTGTGGTAAAAAATGGATTTGACCATAAAAGGATGTGAAGTACAAAAAAATAAAGTACAAAAAAACATTCAGAGGATGTCTACAAAAGTAACAAATTTTATTCGAACACGTATCATGTACAGCCCATTAAACAACCCTTATCACCCCTTAAAAACACGGCCGTGTTTCCTAGTCAGCTGACCTCACACCCTTCCACCCACACGACTCACACAACATCAATGAGGTATGAGCAATTTGGGGAGACTCCCCACTCTATGCTCAAAGTCCAATGGATCGTGATCCTTCATATGTTGGTAATTGAGATTTATAAAGGGTAATACATGCCGCTTTGAAAAACAACTAGAGCACTTCCCTTTTGGCCAAGAGTTCAATAGCAAGGTGTCTATAGTATAGAGCAACCAGAGTAATGCACCGTGGCACCCGTTAGTTGTCCATGATATAACAGTGGCATCACAGTAGTGTCACTTCCATAGCAAGCCTGCCAAATGAATACACACTGTTGCCACCGGTCAACACAAGTTTTAACTTGGAGGGTTCAGCTTTAGGACCTAGATATTAGGCAATCCACATCTCATACTCGACATCTTCCACAAGCTCAATCGCAGCCTTAAACATCGATGCCTTTACTATGCCTCAGCTTGTTGTCATGCAGATGCAAAGCCATGCGTGTTAGTGAAGCCTTGAGCAGAATGTAACATTGCCCGGTCGGGCTCTCGCCCCTCAGGTTGTGTTGTTTTTTATCCTGGACACTCGGCATGAGTCCACGGTTCCCGGCTCATCCGGTCTCTCTACGCTCTCCACTAGATGAAACTCACGGCAGGGTAATTCACTAGCGTTCAGCGTGCGCCGCTACACGGTGTGCAGAGTCAGCCTTTGGTCACGTCCGTGTCACGTGACATGTTTCGCTTGGCATGCTCCAAGCTTTTTCAAACGCAGGGGCTGCCCGGCTTTCAGATATTACACTGCAGCAGGACCTGAGCCCCCCGGGCTGTCCATTACGCCTTAATGAGGCAAGAAGGGTACCAAGGACATATCAGTGTTCAAACCCCTAGGTATCAACGTATGTAATTTAAAAATCCATTTGATTTCCATTTGTTTTAAAGATCTCTCATAGTCACCGCCTCTTGGGGAAAAATTCATCTTGTAAAATCCCTTAAACTTGATTTGATCTGGATCACTTGCATGGAATTTCTGAAAGTGTTCCCCTAGCAGTGAACCAATGGTTGCATTTTTGACATTGCTCACATGTTCCTGAATGCGTGCTTTTAAGGCCCGTGTTGTTTCCCCTATGTACTTTAATCCGCATGGACATGTAATCATGTACAGTACAAATTTACTGTTACAGTTTATAAATGACCGAATGTGAAATTCATGCCTCGAGTCTGCATCCTCAAAGACATCAGTTCTTTTATCCAAGTGGCAAACACTGCAGCTCGAACAAGAAAACATCCTCTTGGGGCGCTGAGACATACCCAGCCACATGGCTGTGGTCGTTGCCGCTTTGGGCTGGTAGTCTGAGCGCACCAATATGTCACGTAAATTGGGTGCCCTTCTAGCTGTCATTCTAGGATAGTCACCCACTATTCCAGCAATTTTTGGATCAAGCTGCAGTAGGTGCCAATGCCTGGACAGGATGCCCCTCAACTGACTCCAATGGGTGCCGTACCTTGTAATCAATCTAATTGGGTCATCTTTCTTTGGAACAGATTTTTTGTCCTTTTGTACAATCATGTTCTCTCGTGGGGTAGATTGAGCCCTTATTCTTGCCTCATTTAGTGATTTATCATCATAGCCTCTTTCACGAAATCTTTTTGTCATAGCTTCCGATTCAAGGGCAAAATCCTTCTCCCTGGAACAGTTCCTGGGAATGCGCAGAAACTGACCCACAGGGATGCCCCGAATCAGAGTTTTAGGATGGAAGCTGGACGCATGCAGCAGCATGTTACCAGCTGTCGGTTTCCTAAATGTGCATGTAGAGATTCCAATATCATCCTTTCGAATCAATAGGTCAAGGAAGCTGATCTCATTGCTGTCAACTGTATGGGTAAGTGAAATGTTTCTATCGTTCATATTCAAATGATCGAGAAATACTGCAAGATCACAACCTGTGTCCCGCCAGACCAGGAAGACGTCATCAATAAAACGAATCCAGCAGGCGGCGTGCGCCCCAAACGCCGCATTCACATACACCTCGTTTCGTTCCCACAAATCGAGGTGCAGGCAGGCGTATGATAGGGCACACGCCGCCCCCATCGACGTCCTGCTGATCTGGCGGTAAAACATTCCTCCAAACTTGAAACAATTACGAGTTAGTACCATCTCAAGTAGTTCCAGGATGAACTGTTTTCTCTCATTTTGCATCTGTTCAACTTCGGTAAGAAAAAATTCAATTGCTGCTATTCCCACGTGATGGGGTATGGATGTATACAAGGCTTCTATGTCAATGCCTACCAATAGATCAGTTGATAATACTTGAAAACCATCTAAGAGGGCCAGCACTTCACCTGTGTCCCTTGCGAATGAGGGAAGCCCTTCCACAAGTGGCTTAAAAACTTCATCCAAAAATCTGCACACTTTTTCAAAGGGTCCCTCTATCGCAGACACAATGGGTCTCCCCGGAGGGAGATCCTGGTTTTTGTGTATTTTAGGTATTAGGTAGAGTATAGGTATACGGTATGAGGTTACCTTCATATATGTCCATTCATTGAAATTAATGGTCCCCGCAGAAAACGCTACATTAAGTTTATGATTCAAAAGTTTCACTATTTCTGGAAAGGGATTACCTCTTAGTTTCACATACACTTCAGGGTCATTTAGTTGCCTCTAGGCTTCCTCCATATATAACTGCTCACCCCATAGTACCAGATTGCCCCCCTTATCACTGGGTCTTAGCACTACCTGTTCCATCTCTTTTAATTCAACAAGTGCCTGTTGTTCTTCCACTGTGAGATTATTTTTCCCTGGGGGGTGCCAGTTTATTGTTTTTAAATCCTGTTCAACTGCCCCACAAAATTATCGTAAATACGGGTTAATTGAGATAGAGGGGAAGTAGGTGGATTTCTTTTTAACTCTAGTAAATCTTTTCACTTCATCATTGGACACACAATCTTGTGGATGATTCTCATCCAATAGGGACTCCAAATCAATAAGAGCCTGTCTATCTCTTATCGTGTCTGATATAGTTCTAGGATCGTGAGGTGTCATTGGATCTATGGATTCGCCATTTTGATCCCCTGAACACATAGCTTTGAACAGTACTTTTCGTAGGAAGAGCCGTAGATCTTTAAGACCTCAAAATGATCCCTCACTGCTATTGGACAGAAGGTTAATCCCTTATTTAGCAATTTAGTATGGGCAGAATTCAATTGAAATCCCGATAGATTAATTATATTGGCTCCTCCTTCACTTGCTCCTTTCTCATTGGACTCCTCTTGATCTATCACTTCCCCCTCGGGTTCTTGGCTTCCCGATGGGGTATCTCCCTTTTCAAGATCGGTTTTGGCTGCTGTCTGCGTTTTTGTTGTTTCTTCCATGCAAGTGATCCAGATCAAATCAAGTTTAAGGGATTTTACAAGATGAATTTATCCCCAAGAGGCGGTGACTATGAGAGATCTTAAAACAAATGGAAATCAAATGGATTTTTAAATTACATACGCTGATACCTAGGGGTTTGAACACTGATATGTCCTTGGTACCCTTCTTGCCTCATTAGGGCGTAATGGACAGCCCGGGGGGCTCAGGTCCTGCTGCGGTGTAATATCTGAAAGCCGGGCAGCCCCTGGGGACCCTGGGACATCCTGTCACCATGTATAATGAAAGTTCATGGTCCTTTCTGGGGGCGGGGGGTCCTTGGATAAATTTGGACTTCAACTGATCATGTAGCCTCCAAGTATTGAGAATGGGAGGTTGCATCTGCGGCCCTTAGGCGTATATGATGGTCAGGTCCGCGATTATATACTTCCTAATCTCTCAAGGGGGTCTATGACTGGGTCTCTGTGTGTAAAAAATGTAAATAATGCATAAAATGTATCTGATATATAGCATGCTATACTGGGTCTGCACTTACGCATGTGTGTGCCATGGTCGATCATGAGCAAGTATGGTGACAAGGTGCTATGATTGGTGTGACAAGGTAACGCTGGATCAAGAGAAAAACATTGCATGAAAAGCTTTGTTAAAATGAAAGGGCAAGTAATGATGGACTCGTAAGCAGCATCACCAGTTGCCAGGCAAGATTTTAATTGAAATATGATTGGCTAATACACAATTCACGTGACTATATAAGAAGGAAATACCATCCAATCCTAAAGTGCGTTTGAAAAAGCTTGGAGCATACCAAGCGAAACATGTCACGTGACACGGACGTGACCAAAGGCTGACTCTGCACACCGTGTAGCGGCGCACGCTGAACGCTAGTGAATTACCCTCTCCTAGTGGAGAGCGTAGAGAGACCGGATGAGCCGGGAACCGTGGACTCATGCCGAGTGTCCAGGATAAAAAACAACACAACCTGAGGGGTGAGAGCCCGACCGGGCAATGTTACATTCTGCTCAAGGCTTCACTAACACGCATGGCTTTGCATCTGCATGACAACAAGCTGAGGCATAGTAAAGGCATCGATGTTTAAGGCTGCGATTGAGCTTGTGGAAAATGCGTAGTATGAGATGTGGATTGCCTAATATCTAGGTCCTAGAGCTGAACCCTCCAAGTTAAAACTTGTGTTGACCGGTGGCAACAGTGTGTATTCATTTGGCAGGCTTGCTATGGAAGTGACACTACTGTGATGCCACTGTTATATCATGGACAACTAACGGGTGCCACGGTGCATTACTCTGGTTGCTCTATACTATAGACACCTTGCTATTGAACTCTTGGCCAAAAGGGAAGTGCTCTAGTTGTTTTTCAAAGCGGCATGTATCACCCTTTATAAATCTCAATTACCAACATATGAAGGATCACGATCCATTGGACTTTGAGCATAGAGTGGGGAGTCTCCCCAAATTGCTCATACCTCATTGATAATGTGTGAGTCGTGTGGGTGGAAGGGTGTGAGGTCAGCTGACTAGGAAACACGGCCGTGTTTTTAAGGGGGGATAAGGGTTGTTTAATGGGCTGTACATGATACGTGTTCGAATAAAATTTGTTACTTTTGTAGACATCCTCTGAATTTTTTTTGTACTTTATGACTTTTCAGTAGAGTTGGGCCGAATGGTTCGCCTGCGAACGGTTCCATGCGAACTTCAGTGGTTCGCGTTCGCGTCCCGCAGGCGAACCTTTGCGGAAGTTCGGTTCGCCCCATAATGCACATGGAGGGTCAACTTTGACCCTCTACATCACAGTCAGCAGGCCCAGTGTAGCCAATTAGGCTACACTAGCCCCTGGAGCCCCACCCCCCTTATATAAGGCAGGCAGCGGCGGCTATTACGGTCACTCGTGTGCTGCCTGCGTTAGTGAGAGTAGGGCGAGCTGCTGCAGACTGTCTCTCAGGGAAAGATTAGTTAGGCTTAACTTGTTCCTGTCTGGCTGCATACCTGTGCTGTGAACCCACCACTGCATACCTGTGCTGTGAACCCACCACTGCATACCTGTGCTGTGAACCCACCACTGCATACCTGTGCTGTGAACCCACCACTGCATACCTGTGCTGTGAACCCACCACTGCATACCTGTGCTGTGAACCCACCACTGCATACCTGTTCAGTGAACCCACCACTGCATACCTGTGCTGTGAACCCACCACTGCATACCTGTTCAGTGAACCTGCCACTGCATACCTGTTCTGTTCAGTGGACCCGCCACTGTATACCTGTTCATTGAACCCACCACTGCATACCTGTGCTGTGAACCCACCACTGCATACCTGTTCTGTGAACCCACCACTGCATACCTGTTCTGTGAACCCGCCACTGCATACCTGTGCTGTGAACCCACCACTGCATACCTATTCAGTGAACCTGCCACTGCATACCTGTTCTGTTCAGTGGACCCGCCACTGTATACCTGTTCATTGAACCCACCACTGCATACCTGTGCTGTGAACCCACCACTGCATACCTGTTCTGTGAACCCACCACTGCATACCTGTGCTGTGAACCCACCACTGCATACCTGTTCAGTGAACCTGCCACTGCATACCTGTTCTGTTCAGTGGACCCGCCACTGTATACCTGTTCATTGAACCCACCACTGCATACCTGTGCTGTGAACCCACCACTGCATACCTGTTCTGTGAACCCACCACTGCATACCTGTTCAGTGAACCCGCCACTGCATACCTGTTCTGTTCAGTGGACCCGCCACTGTATACCTGTTCAGTGAACCCGCCACTGCATACCTGTTCTGTTCAGTGGACCCGCCACTGTATACCTGTTCAGTGAACCCGCCACTGCATACCTGTTGTGTTCAGTGAACCTGCCACTGCATACCTGTTCTGTGAACCCGCCACTGTATACCTGTTCTGTTTAGTGAACCCGCCACTGCATACCTGTTCTGTTCAGTGGACCCGCCACTGTATACCTGTTCAGTGAACCCGCCACTGCATACCTGTTGTGTTAAGTGAACCTGCCACTGCATACCTGTTCTGTGAACCCGCCACTGTATACCTGTTCTGTTTAGTGAACCCGCCACTGTATACCTGTTCTGTTTAGTGAACCCGCCACTGCATACCTGTTCTGTTCAGTGGACCCGCCACTGTATACCTGTTCAGTGAACCCGCCACTGCATACCTGTTCTGTTCAGTGGACCCGCCACTGTATACCTGTTCAGTGAACCCGCCACTGCATACCTGTTGTGTTCAGTGAACCTGCCACTGCATACCTGTTCTGTGAACCCGCCACTGTATACCTGTTCTGTTTAGTGAACCCGCCACTGCATACCTGTTGTGTTCAGTGGACCCGCCATTGTATACCTGTTCAGTGAACCCGCCACTGCATACCTGTTGTGTTCAGTGAACCCGCCACTGCATACCTGTTGTGTTCAGTGAACCCGCCACTGCATACCTGTTGTGTTCAGTGAACCTGCCACTGCATACCTGTTGTGTTCAGTGAACCTGCCACTGCATACCTGTTCTGTGAACCCGCAGCTACATCAGCCATGCGACCATATGGGCTGTAAAGCCACCAAAACCTGCACTCTCGCCATGGTGCGCACCAGTCCAGCACGGCCGTCACTACACAAACAGCTGTTTGCGGTGCGTTACACGGTGAGTTTGGTGTGTCAGTGTGAAGCAGTACCTTAATTACACTACCTGATTGATGTATACACATGCAAGATGTTTGAAAGCACTTTAGGCCTGTCATTTAGCATTCAATGTGATTTCTGCCCTTAAAACGCTGCTTTGCGTCAAATCCAGATTTTTCCCCGGGACTTTTGGCATGTATCCCACTCCGCCATGCCCCCCTCCAGGTGTTAGACCCCTTGAAACATCTTTTCCATCACTTTTGTGGCCAGCATAATTATTTTTTTTTCAAAGTTCGCATCCCTATTGAAGTCTATTGCGGTTCGCGAACTTTAACGCGAACCGAACCTTCCGCGGAAGTTCGCGAACCAGGTTCGCGAACCTAAAATCGGAGGTTCGGCCCAACTCTACTTTTCAGTCAGAGGTTGGCTCCCCTCTACGAGGGTATAGTAATTTCATCCATACCTGAGCGCACCCTAAGAATTTTCTTTGTGTACATAAAAGGATGTGGGCAGAGCTAACTGTAATGTAATGCAAAGACAGTGGGCACTAGTTTTCTCCAAAAACAAAGGCAAAGTGACTGTCAGTTAGGCAAAGTGACTGTAAAGTTAATTAGACAATGTCCCCCCACCCAAACTGCACATGGCAGCAGCCATACTTCTTTGGCACCAAACACAGGGCCAAGGACAGCAAGTGGACCCCCTCGGACAGCAACTGAACAGAAGTGAGAAAAACAACCATGCTGAGCTGCTATATGTTTGTTTTCCCGGTATAGGCACAATAATAAAATCGTCATGTTGGTCAGTACACAGCATGTTATACATGAATATTATTCAAAAAAGAATATTCTGGCATAAAGCACTATTCCGTGTACAAACCTACACGAGTATTGAATTGCCCTTATACGTGGAATAAAACATATAGCTGAGTGACACAACATATTAAAGCACTTTTTTAAAATCAAAAACCTGAGTAACCAAATGGTTTCAAATGGCAGCAGCAAGATGTCTTTGGCAGCGAACAACACAAGCCTAGGGACAGCAGGCAGACCCCCTCAGACAGCAAGACACATAGCAACGTTACCCCACAAAATACACAATTGTGGCAGCGTTACCCCACAAAATACACAATTGTGGCAGCATTACCCCAAAATACACATATTTTGGCAGTGTTAACCCACAAAATACACATTTATGCTGCAGCGTTTCTCGTAATACACACATAATGTACAGTGTTCCCCTTAAAGAGACCCTGTAACAAAATGTTCAGCCTTATTTCTTCTATCCTATAAGTTCTTATACCTGTTCTAATGTGGTCTGTCTTACTGCAACCTTTCCTAGTTGCAAATTGGCTGTATTATCTCTGTTATCTAATCTAATCTTCATTCCTTTGCCGCCTTTATCGGCCCACGCTGGAATGTGCTGCTCTGCTGTGATCATGGGCGTCCGCACGTCTGGCAAAATAGGGCATTGGCCCTCCCCTAGCCAGCTGCGGCCCCCCCTAGATTGCCGAACCCGGAAGTATGAGGCCACGGCCACCAGCCGCCAAGCTGACAGTCCGGCTGCTGCTGCTGCGCTGCCTTGAGTCTCTGTCTTCCACTCTGACTCAGGCTGGGCTGCAGCTGGGCACCAGGTGGGCAGATGGCTGATTATCGGCGATAGCCGATTGCGGGGGACGGCGGGAGGCATGGCAACGGCGTGGAGTCACATGGTGGAGCCTGGAGGAGGCAGTCATGGTGTCAGAGCAGCAGCCGCCTGCATCCGCAGCACGCTCTGATGCTAGGCTGGCCGCTTTGCTCCTCCTGCTGCCTGCTCCAGTCACAGTGAGTCCCAACCGAGTGACTGAGTCTGACGTGACGTCAGTCAGTCACACACAAATAAACATTACTCTCTCGGGGAGGGGGATCATGCAGCCAGAGCCCAGCCCACAGACAGATGTCAGCAAGGAGGCGGGCATGGCCAGGGAGCTGAGGGAGGAGGGACTGTCTGCAGACTGAACAATGAGTCGGGCCACCTGCAACTGTGTGTGGGGGACGGAGTAGAGTGGAACTGTCTGCGTGTAAGGTGTACCTACTGCTGTGGTAAGTTCTGCCCAGACTCCCCCTACCTCCCCCATTTTAACATTGGTGCAATCAGTGATCTAGACATTTCCAGACCAGCCTTATCCAGTTTTAGCTGGTCTGGTCAAGCTGCACACACATGCTGGCATTGGGGAGTGAGCTGAGTGACAGGCTGTTCCTGAGGCAGATTATGTGAGTGGTTTTCTTTGCCTGTTATTTGTGTGGGTGACCCTCATAGTGTGACACCCCACTGGGGTGTCAGTCAGTGTCACTGTCCCCTTTGGTAGTGCCAGACCTCACTAGGCCTGAGCCCAGCCCACACCATTGCCCTCTCCTACCTGGCAAGTTGTGTCTGTTGCAGTTTCTGGAAGTGTGAGAGAGACTGCCGCAGTACGATTGCTCAGGGGCCCCAACCGTCCCGTTTTCGCCGGGACCGTCACGGGTTGGGGGAGGGGTCCCGCTGTCCCGGGATAGCCCCCCTTGTGTCCCCGCAGGCAGCAGAGGAGGCAGCGGAGGAAAAAAAAAGGATCGAGGCGCCAGCCGCGGCTGTGGTGTGCGGGATGCGGGTCTGGGTTAAGCTTGTCCCCCTCCCTCCGAATGTGCCCCCCAGTGTCCCCCTGTATGGCGAGATACGAGCACAGCAGAGCGGCAGTCTTACCATCTTCCTCGCGTACGGGCATCTCTTGCTTCCATCTACTTCCTGTGACGTCACAGGAAGCAGGAAGCGGAGAAGACGAGATGCCCATATGCGACGAGGAATGGGCACCCTCACCCTTCTCCCCACCATTCAGATATATATATATATATATATATATATATATATATATATATATATATATATATATATATATATATATACACACATTTTTGACTAGGGGTGTGTCAGGGGGTGTGGTTGGGGCGTGGTTGGGGGCATGGCTTAAGTGTCCCGGTTTCTCATCTCAAAAAGTTGGGAGGTATGCGATTGCTTACTAGTCACACGCTGCCGCAGTACGATTGCTTAATGGTGACACTCTGCCGCAGTACGATTGCTGAATGGTGACACTCTGCCACAGTACGATTGCTTAATGGTGACACGCTGCCGCAGTACGATTGCTTAATGGTGACACGCTGCCGCAGTACGATTTCTTAATGGTGACACGCTGCCGCAGTACGATTGCTTAATGGTGACACTCTGCCGCAGTACGATTGCTTAATGGTGACACGCTGCCGCAGTACGATTGCTTAATGGTGACACTCTGCCGCAGTACGATTGCTGAATGGTGACACTCTGCCGCAGTACGATTGCTTAATGGTGACACGCTGCCGCAGTACGATTGCTTAATGGTGACACTCTGCCGCAGTACGATTGCTTAATGGTGACACTCTGCCGCAGTACGATTGCTTAATGGTGACTCGCTGCCGCAGTACGATTGCTTAATGGTGACACACTGCCGCAGTACGATTGCTTAATGGTGACACGCTGCCGCAGTACGATTGCTTAATGGTGCCACTCTGCCGCAGTACGATTGCTTAATGGTGACACGCTGCAGCAGTACGATTGCTTAATGGTGACACTCTGCCGCAGTACGATTGCTTAATGGTGACACTCTGCCGCAGTACGATTGCTTAATGGTGACACTCTGCCGCAGTACGATTGCTTAATGGTGACACTCTGCAGCAGTACGATTGCTTAATGGTGACACTCTGCAGCAGTACGATTGCTTAATGGTGACACTCTGCCGCAGTACGATTGCTTAATGGTGACACACTGCCTCACTACGATTGCTTAATGGTGACACACTGCTGCAGTACGATTGCTTAATGGTGACACACTGCTGCAGTACGATTGCTTAATGGTGACACACTGCCGCAGTACGATTGCTTAATGGTGACACTCTGCCGCAGTACGATTGCTTAATGGTGACACTCTGCCGCAGTACGATTGCTTAATGGTGACACTCTGCCGCAGTACGATTGCTTAATGGTGACACTCTGCCGCAGTACGCTTGCTTAATCGTGACACGCTGCCGCAGTACCAGTGGCGTAACAATAGGCCCTGCATCCCCTGCTCCCGCGGGGACCATTTTGTGGGGGCTCGAGGGGTGGCAACATGAGGGGAAAGCCTTGGCCACAGTCGGCGGGGAGAGGGGAAGTTCCCCCCCTCTTCCTCACCTCGGGGCTCTCCCCTCCAGCTAGTTACAGTGTGTGGGCAGTGGCGGGCAGATACATACCTTCTTCCGTGCGTTCCATTGCAGACTCCTCGCTCTAGCGGCTGACGTCACTTGACGTCAGCCGCTAGAGCGAGCAGTCTGCGATGGAACGCACGGAAGAAGGTATGTATCAGCCCGCCGCTGCCCACACACTGTAACTAGCTGGAGGGGAGCACAGAGGGGAGAGCCCCGAGGTGAGGGAGAGGGGGGGAACTTCCTCTCTCCCCGCCGACTGTGGCCAAGGCTTTCCCCCTCATGCTGACACCCCTCCAGCCCCCCAAAAAAGGCCACGAGCGGGCCCCAGGGGGGGGGGGGGCGCTCTGAAATTCTGCAGGGGGCCCGGTGGGGCCTAGTTACGCCCCTGCGCAGTACGATTGCTTAATGGTGACACACTGCTGGCTGCCGCAGTACGATTGCTTAATGGTGACACGCTGCTGGCTGCCGCAATACGATTGCTTAATGGTGACACGCTGCTGGCTGCCGCAGTACGATTGCTTAATGGTGACATGCTGCCGCAGTACGATTGCTTAATGGTGACACGTTGCCGCAGTACCATTGCTTAATGGTGACACACTGCTGCAGTACGATTGCTTAATGGTGACACACTGCTGCACAATGATTGCTTAATGGTGACACACTGCTGCACAATGATTGCTTAATGGTGACACACTGCTGCAGTACGACTGGTTAATGCTGACACACTGCCACAGTACGATTGCTTAATGGTGACACACTGCCTCACTACGATTGCTTAATGGTGACACACTGCGAAGTACGATTGCTTAATGGTGACACACTGCTGCACAATGATTGCTTAATGGTGACACACTGCTGCACAATGATTGCTTAATGGTGACACACTGCTGCACAATGATTGCTTAATGGTGACACACTGCTGCAGTACGATTGCTTAATGGTGACACACTGCTGCACAATGATTGCTTAATGGTGACACACTGCTGCACAATGATTGCTTAATGGTGACACACTGCTGCACAATGATTGCTTAATGGTGACACACTACTGCAGTACGATTGCTTAATGGTGACACACTGCCTCACTACGATTGCTTAATGGTGACACACTGCCGCAGTACGATTGCTTAATGGAGACACACTGCTGCAGAATGATTGCTTAATGGTGACACACTGCTGCACAATGATTGCTTAATGGTGACACACTGCCTCACTACGATTGCTTAATGGTGACACACTGCCGAAGTACGATTGCTTAATGGTGACACACTGCTGCACAATGATTGCTTAATGGTGACACACTGCTGCACAATGATTGCTTAATAGTGACACACTGCTGCACAATGATTGCTTAATGGTGACACACTGCTGCAGTACGATTGCTTAATGGTGACACACTGCCTCACTACGATTGCTTAATGGTGACACACTGCCGCAGTACGATTGCTTAATGGTGACACACTGCTGCAGAATGATTGCTTAATGGTGACACACTGCTGCACAATGATTGCTTAATGGTGACACACTGCTGCAGTACGATTGCTTAATGGTGACACACTGCCGCAGTACGATTGCTTAATGGTGACACACTGCTGCACAATGATTGCTTAATGGTGACACACTGCCGCAGTACGATTGCTTAATGGTGACACACTGCCGCAGTTTGATTGCTGAATGGTGACACACTGCTGCACAATGATTGCTTTATGGTGACACACTGCCTCACTACGATTGCTTAATGGTGACACACTGCCGCAGTATGATTGCTTAATGGTGACACACTGCTGCACAATGATTGCTTAATGGTGACACACTGCTGCACAATGATTGCTTAATGGTGACACACTGCTGCAGTACGATTGCTTAATGGTGACACACTGCCGCAGTACGATTGGTTAATGGTGACACACTGCTGCACAATGATTGCTTAATGGTGACACACTGCCGCAGTACGATTGCTTAATGGTGACACACTGCCGCAGTTTGATTGCTTAATGGTGACACACTGCTGCAGTACGATTGCTTAATGGTGACACACTGCTGCACAATGATTGCTTAATGGTGACACACTGCTGCACAATTATTGCTTAATGGTGACACACTGCTGCAGTACGATTGCTTAATGGTGACACACTGCTGCACAATGATTGCTTAATGGTGACACACTGCCGCAGTACGATTGCTTAATAGTGACACACTGCCTCACTGCGATTGCTTAATGGTGACACACTGCTGCACAATGATTGCTTAATGGTGACACACTGCTGCACAATGATTGCTTAATGGTGACACACTGCTGCAGTACGATTGCTTAATGGTGACACACTGCCGCAATACGATTGCTTAATGGTGACACTCTGCTGCAGTACGATTGCTTAATGGTGACACACTGCCGCAGTACGATTGCTTAATGGTGACACACTGCCGCAATACGATTGCTTAATGGTGACACACTGCTGCACAATGATTGCTTAATGGTGACACACTGCCGCAGTACGATTGCTTAATGGTGACACACTGCCGCAGTACGATTGCTTAATGGTGACACACTGCCGCAGTTTGATTGCTTAATGGTGACACACTGCTGCAGTACGATTGCTTAATGGTGACACACTGCTGCACAATGATTGCTTAATGGTGACACACTGCTGCACAATTATTGCTTAATGGTGACACACTGCTGCAGTACGATTGCTTAATGGTGACACACTGCCGCAGTACGATTACTTAATGGTGACACACTGCTGCACAATGATTGCTTAATGGTGACACACTGCCGCAGTACGATTGCTTAATGGTGACTACTGCCTCACTGCGATTGCTTAATGGTGACACACTGCTGCACAATGATTGCTTAATGGTGACACACTGCTGCACAATGATTGCTTAATGGTGACACACTGCTGCAGTACGATTGCTTAATGGTGACACACTGCCGCAGTACGATTGCTTAATGGTGACACACTGCCGCAATACGATTGCTTAATGGTGACACACTGCTGCAGTACGATTGCTTAATGGTGACACACTGCCGCAGTACGATTGCTTAATGGTGACACACTGCCGCAATACGATTGCTTAATGGTGACACACTGCTGCACAATGATTGCTTAATGGTGACACACTGCTGCAGTACGACTGGTTAATGCTGACACACTGCCGCAGTACGATTGCTTAATGGTGACACGCTGCCGCAGTACGATTGCTTAATGGTGACACGCTGCCGCAGTACGATTGCTTAATGGTGACACGCTGCCGCAGTACGATTGCTTAATGGTGACACTCTGCCGCAGTACGATTGCTTAATGGTGACACGCTGCCGCAGTACGATTGCTTAATGGTGACACTCTGCCGCAGTACGATTGCTGAATGGTGACACTCTGCCGCAGTACGATTGCTTAATGGTGACACGCTGCCGCAGTACGATTGCTTAATGGTGACACTCTGCCGCAGTACGATTGCTTAATGGTGACACTCTGCCGCAGTACGATTGCTTAATGGTGACTCGCTGCCGCAGTACGATTGCTTAATGGTGACACACTGCGGCAGTACGATTGCTTAATGGTGACACGCTGCCGCAGTACGATTGCTTAATGGTGCCACTCTGCCGCAGTACGATTGCTTAATGGTGACACGCTGCAGCAGTACGATTGCTTAATGGTGACACTCTGCCGCAGTACGATTGCTTAATGGTGACACTCTGCCGCAGTACGATTGCTTAATGGTGACACTCTGCCGCAGTACGATTGCTTAATGGTGACACTCTGCAGCAGTACGATTGCTTAATGGTGACACTCTGCAGCAGTACGATTGCTTAATGGTGACACTCTGCCGCAGTACGATTGCTTAATGGTGACACACTGCCTCACTACGATTGCTTAATGGTGACACACTGCTGCAGTACGATTGCTTAATGGTGACACACTGCTGCAGTACGATTGCTTAATGGTGACACACTGCCGCAGTACGATTGCTTAATGGTGACACTCTGCCGCAGTACGATTGCTTAATGGTGACACTCTGCCGCAGTACGCTTGCTTAATCGTGACACGCTGCTGCAGTACCAGTGGCGTAACAATAGGCCCTGCATCCCCTGCTCCCGCGGGGACCATTTTGTGGGGGCTCGAGGGGTGGCAACATAAGGGGAAAGCCTTGGCCACAGTCGGCGGGGAGAGGGGAAGTTCCCCCCCTCTTCCTCACCTCGGGGCTCTCCCCTCCAGCTAGTTACAGTGTGTGGGCAGTGGCGGGCAGATACATACCTTCTTCCGTGCGTTCCATTGCAGACTCCTCGCTCTAGCGGCTGACGTCACTTGACGTCAGCCGCTAGAGCGAGCAGTCTGCGATGGAACGCACGGAAGAAGGTATGTATCAGCCCGCCGCTGCCCACACACTGTAACTAGCTGGAGGGGAGCACAGAGGGGAGAGCCCCGAGGTGAGGGAGAGGGGGGGAACTTCCTCTCTCCCCGCCGACTGTGGCCAAGGCTTTCCCCCTCATGCTGCCACCCCTCCAGCCCCCCAAAAAAGGCCACGAGCGGGCCCCAGGGGGGGCGCTCTGAAATTCTGCAGGGGGCCCGGTGGGGCCTAGTTACGCCCCTGCGCAGTACGATTGCTTAATGGTGACACACTGCTGGCTGCCGCAGTACGATTGCTTAATGGTGACACGCTGCTGGCTGCCGCAATACGATTGCTTAATGGTGACACGCTGCTGGCTGCCGCAGTACGATTGCTTAATGGTGACATGCTGCCGCAGTACGATTGCTTAATGGTGACACGTTGCCGCAGTACCATTGCTTAATGGTGACACACTGCTGCAGTACGATTGCTTAATGGTGACACACTGCTGCACAATGATTGCTTAATGGTGACACACTGCTGCACAATGATTGCTTAATGGTGACACACTGCTGCAGTACGACTGGTTAATGCTGACACACTGCCACAGTACGATTGCTTAATGGTGACACACTGCCTCACTACGATTGCTTAATGGTGACACACTGCGAAGTACGATTGCTTAATGGTGACACACTGCTGCACAATGATTGCTTAATGGTGACACACTGCTGCACAATGATTGCTTAATGGTGACACACTGCTGCACAATGATTGCTTAATGGTGACACACTGCTGCAGTACGATTGCTTAATGGTGACACACTGCTGCACAATGATTGCTTAATGGTGACACACTGCTGCACAATGATTGCTTAATGGTGACACACTGCTGCACAATGATTGCTTAATGGTGACACACTACTGCAGTACGATTGCTTAATGGTGACACACTGCCTCACTACGATTGCTTAATGGTGACACACTGCCGCAGTACGATTGCTTAATGGTGACACACTGCTGCAGAATGATTGCTTAATGGTGACACACTGCTGCACAATGATTGCTTAATGGTGACACACTGCCTCACTACGATTGCTTAATGGTGACACACTGCCGAAGTACGATTGCTTAATGGTGACACACTGCTGCACAATGATTGCTTAATGGTGACACACTGCTGCACAATGATTGCTTAATAGTGACACACTGCTGCACAATGATTGCTTAATGGTGACACACTGCTGCAGTACGATTGCTTAATGGTGACACACTGCCTCACTACGATTGCTTAATGGTGACACACTGCCGCAGTACGATTGCTTAATGGTGACACACTGCTGCAGAATGATTGCTTAATGGTGACACACTGCTGCACAATGATTGCTTAATGGTGACACACTGCTGCAGTACGATTGCTTAATGGTGACACACTGCCGCAGTACGATTGCTTAATGGTGACACACTGCTGCACAATGATTGCTTAATGGTGACACACTGCCGCAGTACCATTGCTTAATGGTGACACACTGCCGCAGTTTGATTGCTTAATGGTGACACACTGCTGCACAATGATTGCTTTATGGTGACACACTGCCTCACTACGATTGCTTAATGGTGACACACTGCCGCAGTATGATTGCTTAATGGTGACACACTGCTGCACAATGATTGCTTAATGGTGACACACTGCTGCACAATGATTGCTTAATGGTGACACACTGCTGCAGTACGATTGCTTAATGGTGACACACTGCCGCAGTACGATTGGTTAATGGTGACACACTGCTGCACAATGATTGCTTAATGGTGACACACTGCCGCAGTACGATTGCTTAATGGTGACACACTGCCGCAGTTTGATTGCTTAATGGTGACACACTGCTGCAGTACGATTGCTTAATGGTGACACACTGCTGCACAATGATTGCTTAATGGTGACACACTGCTGCACAATTATTGCTTAATGGTGACACACTGCTGCAGTACGATTGCTTAATGGTGACACACTGCTGCACAATGATTGCTTAATGGTGACACACTGCCGCAGTACAATTGCTTAATAGTGACACACTGCCTCACTGCGATTGCTTAATGGTGACACACTGCTGCACAATGATTGCTTAATGGTGACACACTGCTGCACAATGATTGCTTAATGGTGACACACTGCTGCAGTACGATTGCTTAATGGTGACACACTGCCGCAATACGATTGCTTAATGGTGACACTCTGCTGCAGTACGATTGCTTAATGGTGACACACTGCCGCAGTACGATTGCTTAATGGTGACACACTGCCGCAATACGATTGCTTAATGGTGACACACTGCTGCACAATGATTGCTTAATGGTGACACACTGCCGCAGTACGATTGCTTAATGGTGACACACTGCCGCAGTACGATTGCTTAATGGTGACACACTGCCGCAGTTTGATTGCTTAATGGTGACACACTGCTGCAGTACGATTGCTTAATGGTGACACACTGCTGCACAATGATTGCTTAATGGTGACACACTGCTGCACAATTATTGCTTAATGGTGACACACTGCTGCAGTACAATTGCTTAATGGTGACACACTGCCGCAGTACGATTACTTAATGGTGACACACTGCTGCACAATGATTGCTTAATGGTGACACACTGCCGCAGTACGATTGCTTAATGGTGACACACTGCCTCACTGCGATTGCTTAATGGTGACACACTGCTGCACAATGATTGCTTAATGGTGACACACTGCTGCAAAATGATTGCTTAATGGTGACACACTGCTGCAGTACGATTGCTTAATGGTGACACACTGCCGCAGTACGATTGCTTAATGGTGACACACTGCCGCAATACGATTGCTTAATGGTGACACACTGCTGCAGTACGATTGCTTAATGGTGACACACTGCCGCAGTACGATTGCTTAATGGTGACACACTGCCGCAATACGATTGCTTAATGGTGACACACTGCTGCACAATGATTGCTTAATGGTGACACACTGCTGCAGTACGACTGGTTAATGCTGACACACTGCCGCAGTACGATTGCTTAATGGTGACACACTGCCTCACTACGATTGCTTAATGGTGACACACTGCGAAGTACGATTGCTTAATGGTGACACACTGCTGCACAATGATTGCTTAATGGTGACACACTGCTGCACAATGATTGCTTAATGGTGACACACTGCTGCACAATGATTGCTTAATGGTGACACACTGCTGCAGTACGATTGCTTAATGGTGACACACTGCTGCACAATGATTGCTTAATGGTGACACACTGCTGCACAATGATTGCTTAATGGTGACACACTGCTGCACAATGATTGCTTAATGGTGACACACTACTGCAGTACGATTGCTTAATGGTGACACACTGCCTCACTACGATTGCTTAATGGTGACACACTGCCGCAGTACGATTGCTTAATGGTGACACACTGCTGCAGAATGATTGCTTAATGGTGACACACTGCTGCACAATGATTGCATAATGGTGACACACTGCCTCACTACGATTGCTTATTGGTGGCACACTGCCGAAGTACGATTGCTTAATGGTGACACACTGCTGCACAATGATTGCTTAATGGTGACACACTGCTGCACAATGATTGCTTAATAGTGACACACTGCTGCACAATGATTGCTTAATAGTGACACACTGCTGCACAATGATTGCTTAATGGTGACACACTGCTGCAGTACGATTGCTTAATGGTGACACACTGCCTCACTACGATTGCTTAATGGTGACACACTGCCGCAGTACGATTGCTTAATGGTGACACACTGCTGCAGAATGATTGCTTAATGGTGACACACTGCTGCACAATGATTGCTTAATGGTGACACACTGCTGCAGTACGATTGCTTAATGGTGACACACTGCCGCAGTACGATTGCTTAATGGTGACACACTTCTGCACAATGATTGCTTAATGGTGACACACTGCCGCAGTACGATTGCTTAATGGTGACACACTGCCGCAGTTTGATTGCTTAATGGTGACACACTGCTGCACAATGATTGCTTTATGGTGACACACTGCCTCACTACGATTGCTTAATGGTGACACACTGCCGCAATACGATTGCTTAATGGTGACACACTGCTGCAGTACGATTGCTTAATGGTGACACACTGCCGCAGTATGATTGCTTAATGGTGACACACTGCTGCACAATGATTGATTAATGGTGACACACTGCTGCAGTACGATTGCTTAATGGTGACACACTGCCGCAGTACGATTGGTTAATGGTGACACACTGCTGCACAATGATTGCTTAATGGTGACACACTGCCGCAGTACGATTGCTTAATGGTGACACACTGCCGCAGTTTGATTGCTTAATGGTGACACACTGCTGCAGTACGATTGCTTAATGGTGACACACTGCTGCACAATGATTGCTTAATGGTGACACACTGCTGCACAATTATTGCTTAATGGTGACACACTGCTGCAGTACGATTGCTTAATGGTGACACACTGCTGCACAATGATTGCTTAATGGTGACACACTGCCGCAGTACGATTGCTTAATAGTGACACACTGCCTCACTGCGATTGCTTAATGGTGACACACTGCTGCACAATGATTGCTTAATGGTGACACACTGCTGCACAATGATTGCTTAATGGTGACACACTGCTGCAGTACGATTGCTTAATGGTGACACACTGCCGCAATACGATTGCTTAATGGTGACACTCTGCTGCAGTACGATTGCTTAATGGTGACACACTGCCGCAGTACGATTGCTTAATGGTGACACACTGCCGCAATACGATTGCTTAATGGTGACACACTGCTGCACAATGATTGCTTAATGGTGACACACTGCCGCAGTACGATTGCTTAATGGTGACACACTGCCGCAGTACGATTGCTTAATGGTGACACACTGCCGCAGTTTGATTGCTTAATGGTGACACACTGCTGCAGTACGATTGCTTAATGGTGACACACTGCTGCACAATGATTGCTTAATGGTGACACACTGCTGCACAATTATTGCTTAATGGTGACACACTGCTGCAGTACGATTGCTTAATGGTGACACACTGCCGCAGTACGATTACTTAATGGTGACACACTGCTGCACAATGATTGCTTAATGGTGACACACTGCCGCAGTACGATTGCTTAATGGTGACACACTGCCTCACTGCGATTGCTTAATGGTGACACACTGCTGCACAATGATTGCTTAATGGTGACACACTGCTGCACAATGATTGCTTAATGGTGACACACTGCTGCAGTACGATTGATTAATGGTGACACACTGCCGCAGTACGATTGCTTAATGGTGACACACTGCCGCAATACGATTGCTTAATGGTGACACACTGCTGCAGTACGATTGCTTAATGGTGACACACTGCCGCAGTACGATTGCTTAATGGTGACACACTGCCGCAATACGATTGCTTAATGGTGACACACTGCTGCACAATGATTGCTTAATGGTGACACACTGCCGCAGTACGATTGCTTAATGGTGACACACTGCCTCACTACGATTGCTTAATGGTGACACACTGCCTCACTACGATTGCTTAATGGTGACACACTGCCTCACTACGATTGCTTAATGGTGACACACTGCTGCACAATGATTGCTTAATGGTGACACACTGCCGCAATACGATTGCTTAATGGTGACACACTGCTGCACAATGATTGCTTAATGGTGACACACTGCCGCAGTACGATTGCTTAATGGTGACACACTGCCGCAGTACGATTGCTTAATGGTGACACACTGCCGCAGTTTGATTGCTTAATGGTGACACACTGCTGCAGTACGATTGCTTAATGGTGACACACTGCTGCACAATGATTGCTTAATGGTGACACACTGCTGCACAATTATTGCTTAATGGTGACACACTGCTGCAGTACGATTGCTTAATGGTGACACACTGCCGCAGTACGATTACTTAATGGTGACACACTGCTGCACAATGATTGCTTAATGGTGACACACTGCCGCAGTACGATTGCTTAATGGTGACACACTGCCTCACTGCGATTGCTTAATGGTGACACACTGCTGCACAATGATTGCTTAATGGTGACACACTGCTGCAAAATGATTGCTTAATGGAGACACACTGCTGCAGTACGATTGCTTAATGGTGACACACTGCCGCAGTACGATTGCTTAATGGTGACACACTGCCGCAATACGATTGCTTAATGGTGACACACTGCTGCAGTACGATTGCTTAATGGTGACACACTGCCGCAGTACGATTGCTTAATGGTGACACACTGCTGCAATACGATTGCTTAATGGTGACACACTGCTGCACAATGATTGCTTAATGGTGACACACTGCTGCAGTACGACTGGTTAATGCTGACACACTGCCGCAGTACGATTGCTTAATGGTGACACACTGCCTCACTACGATTGCTTAATGGTGACACACTGCGAAGTACGATTGCTTAATGGTGACACACTGCTGCACAATGATTGCTTAATGGTGACACACTGCTGCACAATGATTGCTTAATGGTGACACACTGCTGCACAATGATTGCTTAATGGTGACACACTGCTGCAGTACGATTGCTTAATGGTGACACACTGCTGCACAATGATTGCTTAATGGTGACACACTGCTGCACAATGATTGCTTAATGGTGACACAATGCTGCACAATGATTGCTTAATGGTGACACACTACTGCAGTACGATTGCTTAATGGTGACACACTGCCTCACTACGATTGCTTAATGGTGACACACTGCCGCAGTACGATTGCTTAATGGTGACACACTGCTGCAGAATGATTGCTTAATGGTGACACACTGCTGCACAATGATTGCATAATGGTGACACACTGCCTCACTACGATTGCTTAATGGTGGCACACTGCCGAAGTACGATTGCTTAATGGTGACACACTGCTGCACAATGATTGCTTAATGGTGACACACTGCTGCACAATGATTGCTTAATAGTGACACACTGCTGCACAATGATTGCTTAATAGTGACACACTGCTGCACAATGATTGCTTAATGGTGACACACTGCTGCAGTACGATTGCTTAATGGTGACACACTGCCTCACTACGATTGCTTAATGGTGACACACTGCCGCAGTACGATTGCTTAATGGTGACACACTGCTGCAGAATGATTGCTTAATGGTGACACACTGCTGCACAATGATTGCTTAATGGTGACACACTGCTGCAGTACGATTGCTTAATGGTGACACACTGCCGCAGTACGATTGCTTAATGGTGACACACTGCTGCACAATGATTGCTTAATGGTGACACACTGCCGCAGTACGATTGCTTAATGGTGACACACTGCCGCAGTTTGATTGCTTAATGGTGACACACTGCTGCACAATGATTGCTTTATGGTGACACACTGCCTCACTACGATTGCTTAATGGTGACACACTGCCGCAGTATGATTGCTTAATGGTGACACACTGCTGCACAATGATTGATTAATGGTGACACACTGCTGCAGTACGATTGCTTAATGGTGACACACTGCTGCACAATGATTGCTTAATGGTGACACACTGCCGCAGTACGATTGCTTAATGGTGACACACTGCCGCAGTTTGATTGCTTAATGGTGACACACTGCTGCAGTACGATTGCTTAATGGTGACACACTGCTGCACAATGATTGCTTAATGGTGACACTGCTGCACAATTATTGATTAATGGTGACACACTGCTGCAGTACGATTGCTTAATGGTGACACACTGCTGCACAATGATTGCTTAATGGTGACACACTGCCGCAGTACGATTGCTTAATAGTGACACACTGCCTCACTGCGATTGCTTAATGGTGACACACTGCTGCACAATGATTGCTTAATGGTGACACACTGCTGCACAATGATTGCTTAATGGTGACACACTGCTGCAGTACGATTGCTTAATGGTGACACACTGCCGCAATACGATTGCTTAATGGTGACACTCTGCTGCAGTACGATTGCTTAATGGTGACACACTGCCGCAGTACGATTGCTTAATGGTGACACACTGCCGCAATACGATTGCTTAATGGTGACACACTGCTGCACAATGATTGCTTAATGGTGACACACTGCCGCAGTACGATTGCTTAATGGTGACACACTGCCGCAGTTTGATTGCTTAATGGTGACACACTGCTGCAGTACGATTGCTTAATGGTGACACACTGCTGCAGTACGATTGCTTAATGGTGACACACTGCTGCACAATGATTGCTTAATGGTGACACACTGCTGCACAATTATTGCTTAATGGTGACACACTGCCGCAGTACGATTGCTTAATGGTGACACACTGCCGCAGTACGATTACTTAATGGTGACACACTGCTGCACAATGATTGCTTAATGGTGACACACTGCCGCAGTACGATTGCTTAATGGTGACACACTGCCTCACTGCGATTGCTTAATGGTGACACACTGCTGCACAATGATTGCTTAATGGTGACACACTGCTGCACAATGATTGCTTAATGGTGACACACTGCTGCAGTACGATTGATTAATGGTGACACACTGCCGCAGTACGATTGCTTAATGGTGACACACTGCCGCAATACGATTGCTTAATGGTGACACACTGCTGCAGTACGATTGCTTAATGGTGACACACTGCCGCAGTACGATTGCTTAATGGTGACACACTGCCGCAATACGATTGCTTAATGGTGACACACTGCTGCACAATGATTGCTTAATGGTGACACACTGCCGCAGTTCGATTGCTTAATGGTGACACACTGCCTCACTACGATTGCTTAATGGTGACACACTGCCTCACTACGATTGCTTAATGGTGACACACTGCCTCACTACGATTGCTTAATGGTGACACACTGCTGCACAATGATTGCTTAATGGTGACACACTGCAGCACAATGATTGCTTAATGGTGACACACTGCTGCAGTACGATTGCTTAATGGTGACATACTGCCGCAGTACGATTGCTTAATTAGACTGAATATGGTAGGATTAGATAGTTAGCGCCTCTTGACTATGTACTCTATTTAGCACTGACATCTTCTGCAGCACTTTACAGAGTACATACTCAAGAGGAGCTAACAATCTAATCCTACCATATTTAGTCTAATGTCCTACCTTATTGTGTATTTATATAGCACTGACTAATTCTACAGCACCTTAAAGTTCATAGTCATATTACTGAACCTTGTCAGAGGTGCTCACAATGTAATCCCTACATACTCCTAGCCTAATCTCCCACCATTGCTAAATTCATGTAAAGTTGGCTCCTCCCATGACCATGCCCACATTATAGTCTATGGCCACGCCCATTTTTCGGCGCGGCGCGCGCTACCTTCTTTTTTTCTTTGCCCCCCCTGGAACATTTTCTGCAGACGCCCATGGCTGTGATAGGATAGAAGTTATGCGCGCCCTCTCCACGCCCCCTGCATGCTCTGTATGAGTCACAGACTGAGCTTCTCTGAGCCTGTCACATGCTGGTTAGCAGCCATGTTTTTTGTTTGTAAACACTGCCTAAAACTAGCAATTACAAGCCAGGATCTCAGCAGGGAGTGGCAGAAACAGCAAAGAGGGGTCCAGGCGAACATAATGAATAGAATAGTATGCTTTTTATTGTAAGAATTTTATAGTACAGATTCTCTTTAAAATACACATAACATGCAGTGTTTTTCATAGGATACACATAATGTTCAGTGTTTCTCATAAAATACACAGAATGCACAGCTCTTCCCATAACATACATATAATGCACTGCATTTCCCCAGAAAATAATTCAGAAAAAAACCCACTTAATTGGCAGCATTTTCCCCATAAAATTTGTGGCAGGGTTATCCTTTAATGTCCCCCCCCCCCCCGGTAGTGCCCCTAATAGCCCTGGTGCTAGTGGTGCACCTAATAAGAAAAAATACACTACTCACCTGGCTGAAGGCTCTTCTCTTGGGCCTCCAGGGTCGCTCTCTGATCTTCATTACAGTTGTAAATCTCCCGCGCTGTCAAAGGCAGAGCAGGGTTACATGAAAATGGTGGAATATTTTTAAACATATCTGAAAAAATAAAGATCCTTCCTTTGAGTCATATGGAAGCATAGATGAGTCCATACTTTGAGGGGTCATAGCTGGTGTGGTGGTGTGAGTTATGGTGTATGTATATTACACAGGTTCTATCAGTGCTCTGGCTAATCCATGTATACTTTCCAATGTTCTCCAAACAAATTATACCCTTTGTACACATTTTCATATTACATCAGCTATTGTATTTTTTGGACCATAAGCCGCACCAAACTATAAGATGCACCTAGGTTAAGAGGGAAAAAATTAGGGAAAGAAAATACTAAACCTGGTGTGTGTATGGTGCAGGGGCATCTAATGGACCTTTTCCCCCAAGCTGTCTCTAAGCTGCTCTAAGCTACACTGCCCAGCAACACTACACTAACCCCTGCTGCATCCACCAGTTAGACTGCACTACACTAACCCTTGCTGCCCTCTAACTACACTAACTCCCCTACACTACACTAACCCCTGCTGCCCCACCAGCTAAGCTATACATCACTGCACAACACTACACTGCATTGCACTAATACTACACTACATTGTACTAACACTGCATTGCACTAACACTACGCTTACACTTCACTACACTAACACTTATGATCTCACCTGATCCTGCGGCTGTGCTACTCTCCCTTCTGGTCCTGCTGATGCAGGCATGCTCCTCTTCTCCTCCTGCAGCTGCTGGTGATTTCCCTGTACACTGCAGCCGCCTGCCGCTATACAGCTCTGGATCCTCCATTCCTCTTAGCTTCCATACTTCCTAATTACTGGTTGTTACTGTAACCCCAGAGGCGCACGTGTGTAGAAAGGGTCCCGGCGAGCATGGAGAGTTAGATAAGGTTCAAAGAAGCCTCTAGATCATTCAGAGGTGTTATGATCGCTTCTGCAGCGTTTACTGCTGACTGCAGTGGTATTGCAAACCAAGCAGTTCTAATGTCATTACATGCATTTGCTTGCATAGTTTGGTTTGCACTTAAACTAGTTACTGATTCCATCTGCAGTCGCTCTGAAGTTAATGACAGTTTAATATGCTTTTGTGTAAACAAACATTGTCTGCTGCAGTGGAGGGGCGGTCCCTTTCCTGCAGGCTGCATATCATTGTCTGCCTTTTCCTGCTATCAGCCTGTGATTAATTACCATTCACTTGTGTGGGAATCTGCAGGTCTGCTCCCATTGGATGACCTCAGTATAAAGAACTGCTTCCTGCAATGCCTCATGGGCTATCATAGTTTCAGACTCTATCTGTTACTCTGCTCGTGCCCCACCTCGTTCCTGGTCCGTGTGGACTGCGCTGACTCCTGCGAAGGGGTCAGCGAGTCCTCCTAGTTCTGCTCTTGTTCTAGAAGTTGCTACTTGCTTGTCTTGTGTCATATATTGGTTCATCGCCAATATATACGCATACTTGCGCATTTTGTTATTTTCCTTGTATTCGTGTTACGTTAATATATCAGTGTCGCTGATATATACGTACACGAACTGTTTATTTCCTGTGTTCAGTTAGTCAGTTTTCCAGCACGTTTTGGTAGTTTGCGCGTATCGTGAACACCCGTGCTGAGCTAGTTATCCTGTTCCTGGTCCTGTTTGTGGATTGCGTTCATCTCTGCGAAGAGATAACGAATCCTTCTGAATCCTGTTCCTGGTCCTGTTTGTGGATTGCGTTCATCTCTGCGAAGAGATAGCGAATCCTTCTGAGTCCTGTTCCCTGTATTACTTCAGTCTTAGTCAGAGTTCCTGCTTATGTCATATATCGGTTCATTGCCAATATATACATATGTTAGTCAGACGTTACGAATAGTTTCATTGATAGCTGTAATTGTAATACGCTAGGAAAACATACTTATTGTATATTTATCTGTGTTACGTTCATCTATCTCGATCCTGCTATTTCCTGTCTCTCCTGTCCTGTCTTTGTGAGGCACGCCATCGCCGCAACGCATTGGCTGCCTCATTCCAGTCTGTCTGGTTTTGGACGCTTGCTGTCGCTAAGTAATCGCTAGCTAGCAAGCGTTCATTCTGTCTACCTGTCCTGATCTCCTCAGTCCTGGTTTATGCGCTCAGCGCTACTTTGCGCTGAGACGTTATTACGAAAGTGTTTGTGGCTGTTCAGATCTGCACCGGCTCTGTGCACCACAATCTCCTATTGGAGTCAGTCCTCTCCTCCACTAAACTGGGGATATCCTGATCCCTTGTGCTGGTGTGTGTACCTCCTTCACGTCAGCTTATGTGTTGTATGCTGACTGTGGAGATTACACCCCCAAGCTTAACATTATGATAGCCCCATTACCAATCCCCATTGTGGGGGGGGTTCCCAGCAAAAATGACACTGTTTGTTATGGTTCCTGTTCCTTTAAGAAATTTGAGAAGCTCAATTCTGAAACAGAAAATGAGTTTTTTTCTGAATGTACCAGGTTCCTGGCTAATCCCGAGCTCCAGGCTACTCCTGTTTCAACGTGGGCCTCCCAGCTAGTTTATGTTTTATTTAAGGGAAGATTGTTTCAGTGGGCCTACGATGTCTTAGATCATACCAATTTAAAAGAAAGACCACTGGAATTTCTAGCGTTTGTGATCCATAACTGGCTGCGCAAAACCGATTTGCCTAGCCCTTTTGATAAGCTCCTGGCAGCTTGTCAATCAGCTGCTCCTTCTACTGCCTACAAAAATAATCAGCAAGCAGATAATTGTTCTGATAACTTTTCTTCTGCTAAGGCAGCAGGGTCTAAAGCCAAACGTAAACGCTCCAAAAGAAAGGCGTTACAATCAGCGGAGTCGTTGCCCTTAGCGACTGCGCATCAGATCTGTAATGAGACTCCGCCAGTAGCAGATAATGAAATTCAGTCACCATTCAGGGGAGTCAAATGGACCTATGAAACTACTAATGAACTTTCATTGCTAGCCAGGGAAAATAAAAGTTCTTGTTTAAATGAATTATCTGAATATGATTATGAAGATATATTACAGAGTATTGAACAGATCAATTTATTCGTGCAGCAAGGGAAATTTGCATACACTACAGTTCAACGCTTGCTACAGGTATTGGAGATCCTTAGGAATAAGAAATCGGCCAATCACCTGCTAAATAACCCAATGTATGTTTCTGCCACTAACACATTTGCAAACTATGATCAGCCGGAATGCTCAGCTGTTAAATATGCATGGGATCCTCCATTTGAGAAAGGAGAGATGGAAGCCCTGGTCTATGAATGGAAGAAAGATGCAAGTTCATTTTGTCAGTTTTACAGTGCAAAGAGTGAATTAGTATTGAATGCATGCATTAAGTCTGCCTATAACCTAATAAAAACCGGTGTGTGTGGGTATGACTTTGTGGCTCCATTGATCGATGTGTGGAGAATGATTCTGGACGATTTTTATGCGATACAATCAGTTGATACCAGGGAAGACACACTGTCTAGTGGAGATTGTTCCACTTCCTCAGTTCCTGAGGACTCGCCTGCTTCAGCACCTTTGGCTGATTCAGCGAGTGATTCAGAGCTCCTTTTGTGTGAAATTGAAGTTCCTGTAATTCCACCCTGTACCATGGATAACTCAGTGTTACTTCCCAGTAAGACAGAAATTACTAATACTTCCTTAATCTTGCCATGCACAAATTTCTCAGCAGAGGACCCAGAGGTCCTGCTGACTTCTGAGTCCAGCTTAGCCAGTACTCATGAGTCTTTGTTCAGTGAAACAGACACCAGAAAAATCTTGCCTGTCTCTGCAAATACTTCTGCAGAAATTACCTGTGTTAATAAAGTTCAACTCCTGTCTGATCCAGCAGATGCCAATAGATGCACTACATCAGTTTCTGAGTCCCAGCAATCCTGTCCAGAAATCTCAGAACCCCAACATCTGAATTTTCCAATTTCACAATTGAATGGTGATTTAGATGCGCAAACATTGTGTTTTGATCTTCCTGTTTCTACACCTCACTCTAGTCTCATGAATAACTCACAGCGTCTGCTATGTGAGTCCGAAATCGCAGAATTATTACCGTGTTCAGAAAATGTTCCAGTGAACTTGCCCTGTACCATGAATTGTGCAGTAGATCTCTCCAATGAAACTCAGGTCACAGAATCATTATGCTGTCCAGCAGGTGCTTCCATGGTTTTGCCCTGCAGTGTGGACTGTTCGGTGATCCTGTCCAGTGAAGCTGTGGTCACAGAGTCTTATGCTTCACCCAGTACTTGGGATACTTCAAACCCTCTAGCAGAACAGTCTGAGGCACTGCTTACCTCAGTTGGTGTTACAGTAATATTCACTTGTCTAGCAGCTGTTTTGGAATTACAGTCTGCTCTAATAAAACTTGATGAATTTCTGCCCAGCGAAGCAGAAGCCATTGAAATATTGTCCTCGTCAGCAAGTGTGTCAGATACCTTGCCCTGTACACAGTCTGATTTAACCAATGTTGTTGAGTCCCTCTCCAGTGTTGTAACAGCCGAGGAACTCCAGCCCTGTCCTCTGAATGTTTCAAAAGTCTTGCCCTGTAACATGGATAAAGCAGCCCATACACTCAGCCGATTTTCTGGCCGACCGATCGATCGCGGTCGATCGATCGATCGATCGATCGCAAATCGGTTGGCCAATCGACCGATCGACGGCCGATTTCGATCGATTTCGATGGATTTCCATCGAACTTGCAGGGTGGAAAATTTAGGTCGATCTGATGAGATTGCTTATCAGTTTGCATTGGCCTTAATGGAAATCTGATGGCAAAAAAATGCCATCAGATCGAATTTCAACAGATTTCAAACTGAAATCTATTGGAATTCTATACTGGTAAAAAATGTTCTAAAAACGCATCAGATAGATCATCAGATGCATTTCTTATCTGTCTGCTGCCAATCTGACGAGTGTATGGGCACCTTTATTCTGACTCGCTGGAAAAAATAATAGAAATCTCAGAATTTCAGTCCGGGTTAATGAGTGTTTCTGAAACCCAGCCCTGTATCCTGGAAAATTCTGGTTCTCTGGCCGGTGTGGCAGAAGTTCCTGAGTCCCCTTCCTGTCCAGTGAGTTACTCAGTTTTGCCTAGTTCAGTGGGGATTGCTGCACTACTGACTTGTTTTGCAGCCCTTCATGAGCTCCAATCCAGTGTATTTGATGAGTCTCTGTCTAGTCCAGAAGAAGTTATGGGAACCCTGTCTAGTTCGGTGCATACATCAGAAGATTTGTCCTGTCTTGTAAATGCCCCTGAACATGATTTGTTAATAACTTTGCTGGAATCAGAGACATCTAAGTCTAATCCTGCATTTTTTAGTGACAATCCAGTAACTGTGAAGTCTAGTCATGATGATTTTTTTTTGCCCAGTCCTGGTTTCGGTCCTACCTTGACTGACTTTGAGGTTTGCAGTTCCTTGACATGCCCAGAAGTCTCTCTTGTGCCAGTGTGCCCAGATGTGCTTCGTATGCCAGAGTGCCCAAGTGTGTCTGTGTTGGCGTGCTCACACGCTTCCCTAGTGGAGACATGTTCTGATGTTGCCGGTTGGCCTGCATGCCCGGAGATGGTTCTGGTCCCTAAAAACCCTGATCTTGATGTTTGTCCTTGTGACCCTGACTCTAGAGTTGCCCTGGGTTCCATAGGGGTTCTTGATGGTTCTCCATGTGAACCTAAGGGGCGTTCTGACCTGTGGGGATCTCTTTGGAGCTTCCAAGTGTTCTGGGAGATCTCTGAGGAAACTTGTCCTGGTACCTTGGACTGGTTCAACGGTGGGTTTTGTGTTGGTGGGGACAGTTCCGGTGGGCATTGTAAAGGCTTTGGCGTTTTTGGACAGTCCCGAGAAGGCGGTGGGTATCGCTCAGAGAGTTTCTGGGGGCTTTTCTCTGGAAGTCGTGGTTCTGATGGGTATCACACTGAGGCTTGTAGTGCTGACGGGCATGGTTCGGTAGGTTCTGGTTCCAATTGGTCTAGTTTTGGTGAGACTGATTCGGGAATTTGGTTTTGTCGGACGGATCCGACCTTCATGAATTTTCAGTCAGATCAGTTTGCTGGATTTCCCACTTCTGATTTTTTGGTTTGGGTGGTTCAGGAGAAATATGTCAGTTTTCATAGGCGTCCAGAGGCCGCGTTTAAGGGAGGGGGTACTGTTATGATCGCTTCTGCAGCGTTTACTGCTGACTGCAGTGGTATTGCAAACCAAGCAGTTCTAATGTCATTACATGCATTTGCTTGCATAGTTTGGTTTGCACTTAAACTAGTTACTGATTCCATCTGCAGTCGCTCTGAAGTTAATGACAGTTTAATATGCTTTTGTGTAAACAAACATTGTCTGCTGCAGTGGAGGGGCGGTCCCTTTCCTGCAGGCTGCATATCATTGTCTGCCTTTTCCTGCTATCAGCCTGTGATTAATTACCATTCACTTGTGTGGGAATCTGCAGGTCTGCTCCCATTGGATGACCTCAGTATAAAGAACTGCTTCCTGCAATGCCTCATGGGCTATCATAGTTTCAGACTCTATCTGTTACTCTGCTCGTGCCCCACCTCGTTCCTGGTCCGTGTGGACTGCGCTGACTCCTGCGAAGGGGTCAGCGAGTCCTCCTAGTTCTGCTCTTGTTCTAGAAGTTGCTACTTGCTTGTCTTGTGTCATATATTGGTTCATCGCCAATATATACGCATACTTGCGCATTTTGTTATTTTCCTTGTATTCGTGTTACGTTAATATATCAGTGTCGCTGATATATACGTACACGAACTGTTTATTTCCTGTGTTCAGTTAGTCAGTTTTCCAGCACGTTTTGGTAGTTTGCGCGTATCGTGAACACCCGTGCTGAGCTAGTTATCCTGTTCCTGGTCCTGTTTGTGGATTGCGTTCATCTCTGCGAAGAGATAACGAATCCTTCTGAATCCTGTTCCTGGTCCTGTTTGTGGATTGCGTTCATCTCTGCGAAGAGATAGCGAATCCTTCTGAGTCCTGTTCCCTGTATTACTTCAGTCTTAGTCAGAGTTCCTGCTTATGTCATATATCGGTTCATTGCCAATATATACATATGTTAGTCAGACGTTACGAATAGTTTCATTGATAGCTGTAATTGTAATACACTAGGAAAACATACTTATTGTATATTTATCTGTGTTACGTTCATCTATCTCGATCCTGCTATTTCCTGTCTCTCCTGTCCTGTCTTTGTGAGGCACGCCATCGCCGCAACGCATTGGCTGCCTCATTCCAGTCTGTCTGGTTTTGGACGCTTGCTGTCGCTAAGTAATCGCTAGCTAGCAAGCGTTCATTCTGTCTACCTGTCCTGATCTCCTCAGTCCTGGTTTATGCGCTCAGCGCTACTTTGCGCTGAGACGTTATTACGAAAGTGTTTGTGGCTGTTCAGATCTGCACCGGCTCTGTGCACCACAATCTCCTATTGGAGTCAGTCCTCTCCTCCACTAAACTGGGGATATCCTGATCCCTTGTGCTGGTGTGTGTACCTCCTTCACGTCAGCTTATGTGTTGTATGCTGACTGTGGAGATTACACCCCCAAGCTTAACAAGAGGCTTCCCTCTAATGAGGTCACTTTTTTTTCTTATTTTAACCCCACATGATTATTTTGTGCAAGTCTTTAAAAAATTATACCACATAATACTTTCTATCTTTACATTGATTATTTAATACTGTTGGCTAAATAATTGATTGCAGATGTGTGAAAGCTATTTAAACCTTCTTTCACCTACTTTTGCCTTGGTGAAAGCACATTTCCCTCATCTCTGCTAGGAACCTTTAATGCTTTCATTTGCAGAATTTGTAGAGGAAAGAAAAATCAATAATCTCTGCAATTATGCTCTTGATTTATAGCCATGGCCTGATTTTATAAAGGAAGTTGGCTCGTCCATGAGTGGATAATGTTGTGTACCATGCCAAGCAGGTGCTGCAAAACAGATTTGTTCCCTATTTGCATGTGGCCATGCTTGATTTAATTACCATAATTCCAGAGGCATTCATACTATATACTGCTGTATATGTCCTCCAGTGATGCATGTAAAAATCACTACATCACGCAATACATTACAAACAAGTAATTATGTTGTTTGCCCTCTGACCAAGAAATGACCAGTTTACAAGTGTAATTGTAATGGTTGGTTTATTGTAGCTTAAAGGGACAGAATAAGAGCAAATGAACCCTGAAAAACCCAGTTCAGCAAAGTCAGAGCTTGATGTGCATTGTAATGCGTGAAATAAGTATTTGATCCCCTTTTAATCAGCAAGGTTCCAGGCATCTTCACGGTATGCAGGTAGTGAGCTGAGATTCAGAGCACCCTCTGTATGGCATCACTTCTAATCTCGCCTTGTTACAGGACTAGGGATGATCAATAAGATGCAAATTCTTCTGAGTTGATGCACATTTTTATGCAAATGTATGCAGTTTGGAAATGGACCAATCAATTTAAACCCAGGTAAGTAACGGTTTATAATAAAACTAGCAGACCCAAGCCCGTTTAAAAACAGGCTCTAGGGTCTATTTCTCGCCGCTGCCCACCGCATGTTACTGCGCATGCACGCACACCCGCCGCGCCCACCCTGCCGCCCACTCACACACTCGTCCGGCTCCCTGGCCCCGTCCTCCTATCTCTGTGATGCTGGGTCTGTGCTGTGCACATGCGCAGTAGCAAAAAGCATGGACCAAGCTACACAGGGACAGCGTGATGCAGGGACACAGGGGTTTTATTGGAGGATATCCAGTGCACAAAACCTTTATTTCATCCATTCACTTTCTGGATAAAAAATAAAAAGCTTTAATTTTTTACATGGTTGACATGGGTATCCAACAGAATTCCTTGAGACACACCATTGCCTTTCATTGCATGTGATTTGCACATTGAATGTGAGAACATTTTCAGGAAAACGCAATTTCAATGCAATGCCATTGAAATACACTAGACTAACATAAAATTGCAATCCCACATGATGCACGCAATTTCTATCGTTTTTTTTTTTTTAGTTTAAGAAAACCTATCAATTTTAATTATTTTTTGCATCAGCACAGGATTTGGGTGATGCAAACTAAACCATAGAACATGGAAACAATGACATTACATGTCAACAATATTCCTGATGCAAAAAAGAGGCAGACCACTCTATTAGCGTCACATGCATTACCGGGGTAATGTGCATGTTGCTATGGTCATGCATGTTATCCAGGGGCTACATGTGTGCTAATAGAGTATCGGCCGGTGCCGCCCTGACGTCAGGCCCAGTACAATTGGCAGCACATACCACTAAGGCTGCATCTGAAATGACCACCAGCTCAGTGTGCAGCACCTAAATAGAGTGCTGCACACTGAGCTGGTGGTCATTTCAGATGCAGCCTTAGTGGTATGCGCTGGCGTTCTCCTCGCTGTTCAACCAAATGTAAGTTATACATTTTTTTTGCTTAGCTGCTCCCAAGGTTTTAAATTTAGGTTAGGTCACTTGCCTGGAGGTCTGCCTCACCGTGGCGCAAGTGTCTAGTATAATATACTTTGCATGCAAACCATATTGGAAGCTAAAGTACCTCCTAGTTTAATAAATGTTAGCACTTGTCTTGGATGCAGGGCATGCATTTTTCAGTCTGGCAGAGGCGGTGTATGCCTGTGCGATTAACCATTCAATTGCAGCATGTGTTTCGGGACGCGCAGCCTTTCCCCCCACCAGTACGATTGTCGTGCACTGCTTGTGTATGGCAAAATTACTGGCATTTAGTGCATCAGGCACCTGGTGTCTCAGACCTTTAGGTGATGTTAGGGGACTCCAATATTCCTATAGTTTTATACCCCTTTCCCATTATGTCTTTTCTAGATTTCAAGTCCGTTTTCTTCCCACAACCCAATGCATACTGGATCATTTAGCATCCCCAAAAATAATTTGCCCTAGAATGTGGTGGAGACTTCAGTGTGTCAGCCCCATTCGGAGACCGTATTGTGAATTGTTCATTGTGCTCTATCAACTCTTCATGAAAACTTTGTACCATTCCGTAAAATGTGTGTTTTTAGTTTTTGCACACGAATTCGTCACTGGTGTACGTTCCCAATAGGGGAGAGTTCCCCTTTTCCTGTGGCACTTAGGGAGCTGTACCATAAACATGTTGTACCTAGAGATGTAGCGAACGGTTCCAGGCGAACTTTGGGGGTTCGCGTTCGCCTGCACCAGGCGAACTTTTGCGGAAGTTCGATTCGCCCCATAATGCACTATGAGGGTCAACTTTGACCCTCTGCATCACAGTCAGCAGGCACATTGTAGCCATTCAGGCTGCACTAAGCCCTGGAACCCCCCCCCTTATATAAGGCAGGTTTGCCGGCCATTACACTCACTCGTGTGCCTGCTAGAGACGGACTAGGGACAGCTGCTGCAGACTTGTTCTCCTAGGGACAGATTAGTTAGGCTCTTGGCTTGCTCCTGGATGATTGTTATTGCTAAAATAGCACCCCTCAGCTCTCTTTTGAGAGATAATGTTTTCCTGATGTGTTTTTTTGTGTGTGTGTTGCTCACTGACATTATACAGCCCTAGCTGGACCTTGGTAATTGTTATTACTGTGCCAGCCAGGCCCTGCCTAACTATCTATACTGGGACACCTACCTATGCCTACCTAACTACTGGGGCACCTACTTACCTATACGGGGACACCTACCTACCTACCTATACTAGGGGACCTACCTAAGCCTACCTACCTATACTGGGACTCCTACCTATGCCTAGCTAACTACTGAGGCACCTACCTATGCCTACCTACCTATACTGGGTCTCCTACCTATGCCTAGCTAACTACTGAGGCACCTACCTATGCCTACCTACCTATACTGGGACTCCTACCTATGCCTACTTACCTATACTGGGTCTCCTACCTATGCCTAGCTAACTACTGAGGCACCTACCTATGCCTACCTACCTATACTGGGACTCCTACCTATGCCTACCTACCTATACTGGGTCTCCTACCTATGCCTAGCTAACTACTGAGGCACCTACCTATGCCTACCTACCTATACTGGGACTCCTACCTATGCCTACCTACCTATACTGGGACTCCTACCTATGCCTACCTACATACAAGAAGATAATAAGGTTGTTGCTTCATTGTGGACAGACCAAATTCGATCAGCTGGACAGTCACTGTTGTTCTATCATTGAGCTACCACAGCCCGGCGACCATATGGGCTGGAAAACTGCCACGGCCTGCACTCTGGCCATGGTGCGCACCAGTCCAGCATGGCCGTCACTACACAAACAGCTGTTTGCGGTGTGTTACACAATGAGTTTGGTGTGTCAGTGTGAAGCAGAACTCTAATTACACTCCCTGATTGATGTATACACATGCAAGATGTTTGAAAGCACTTTAGGCCTGCAATTTATGTGATTTCTGCCCTTAAAACGCTGCTTTGTGTCAAATCCAGATTTTTCCCCGGGACTTTTGGTGTCTATCCCACTCATCCATGCCCCCCTCCAGGTGTTAGACCCCTTGAAACATGTTTTCCATCACTTTTCTGGCCAGCATAATTTTTTCTATTTTTCAAAGTTCGCCCCCCCATTGAAGTCTATTGTGGTTCGCGAACTTTTACGCGAACCGAACATTCCACGGAAGTTCGCGAACCGAAAAACGGAGGTTCGCGACATCTCTAGTTGTACCCTTGAGACTGGCAGTAAATACATTCTCCACAATAAACACACAGGCAGCAGTGTAATGGTATATGAGTGGTAGAGAAGCCTATTTCTTTATCGGAGGCAGTAGAAAGCATATGCTGTTAGAAACACAAGGTAAACAAATGAAGAGTAAGCCAGGACACCTGATCCGGTAGTTTGGAGCCAAAGGAGGAAGCAGGCTGTCATTGTTTAACTTTCGTCAGGTTCTTTTACTTATTATAATTATTGTTTAAGTTCAAGTCAGTTTTTTGTTTGCATTTCTGACTTCCTTACATACCTCGAGTTAGTTCCTTCCAAACAGTGCAGAGAATGATTACATTTTATTCCTAATGCACATGTACATTATTTAGGACTTGGAATTATAAATGAGCACTGTGTGCACTTTCCAATACCCTTTTAGGGCTGGGGCACACCGAGCGGCTTTTTTGAGCGTTTTTGCAGCCGCTTGCGGCTGCGGATATGCTAGGGTAATGTATTTCAATGGGGGTGTGCACACCACAGCGGGAGGCGTTTTGCAGAAACGAATCCTCCCGGAGAGAGGCATTTTTTGGATTGCGGAGGCGTTTCTGCCTCAATGTTAATTATAGGAAAAACGCAAACCGCTCTGAAAAACGGCAGATCAGAGCAGTTTGCCAGGCAATTTTGTTACAGAAGCTGTTCAGTAACAGCTTTACTGTAACAATATATGAAATTTGCTACACTGAAATCCGCAGCAGCAATCAGCAAAACGCCTCATAAAAATAAAAAAAAGCGTTTAAAAATCTGCTAGCATTTTGCGGATCTGCTAGCGGGTTTTGGTGTGCACCGGGCCTTAATCTTGAAGCCCTAAATGTGATTTGGTCTAAGTTGAAAAACATCACTTTTTCTTGGATCTTAAAATCCAAAAAGATCGAACTTCGTATATAACAAATGGGAAAGTGTAATTGTAAAGACCCATCTACACGATACAATTCTTTGTACGATTCGATTACGCTTCTATTTACGATCCGATTAAATCCGACATGCCCGAATCGGAATTCGATTCGATTAAATTCAATTTGCCATTGTTTCACAATGGATAATCTAATTGAATTGAATCGAATCCCGATCGGACATGTAGGATTTAATCGGATCGTAAATAGAATCGTACAAAGAATCGCATCGTGTAGATGGGGCTTTAGAAGCACAGTGATTCACAAAACAGATTGTGAGATTTTATTCATGATTTTGTTTCCACATGCTGGGTGCTGTAAGTGGACCCGAGCTCTTGCAAAGAACATACTGAAAAGTGTTCATTACACATAGAAATGCTATAGAAATCAGCTGCACTGAGGTGTGTTTGTTTATTTAGATACAGTAGTGTAACAAGTGTGTAATCAGTAGACATGATTCACAGTGCCTAGGCGCTGCTATACAGGAAAAGACAAATGCTTTAACCCTTCCTTTGCTCCCTGAGAGTTCATCCAGTACATTTTCAGGGCTTTTTTGGGGGATTTCTGTGTATTATAACAAATAATTTTCCCTAATTGTTTTCATACTGTGCCTAATCTTTTAGAGCAGAGAGGAAGTTCTGAGCTCAGATCCACTTTAAAATTGTAGGTAAAAATAAAAAAAAAACTTTTAAAAGGCAGATACTAATCTCAGTGGGGAGAAGCCTCTGGATAGTCCTGGATTTTTCTTGATCCACCCGCTGCTGCCTGGGACTCTCTTCACCTCTGTATTGTGCTGGTGCCAGTGGGGTTCATGCCTGCGCAGTAGCACAAAGCCACTTGTGCAATGAGGGAAAATATGTGCACGAGTGGCTTTGTGGTACTGTGCAGGTGCAAACTCTAGTGGTGTCTGCTTAGTAGGGCCGTGCTCCTCCTGCCTCAACTGGTATGTGGCCATAAGCAAGTTTTAGAGGGATCCAGTGCTGCATAGGAACGGGTGTGAAGAGGTCAGGGTAACCTCTGGACCATCCAGAGACTTCCCTCTACTGAGGAAGATATCAAGGTTTTTTTATTTTTTGTCTTCAGGTACGCTTTAAATTGGTGGTGTGTATGAGGGTGATTTTTCAAATTAAAAAATGAAAACCTGGCTTAGATTCAAAGGACAACGGAAGTGAGAGGTATATGGAGGCTGCCATAGTTATTTCTTTTTTATCAAAAATAAATAAATATGGCAGCCTTCAAATTCCTCTCATCTCAGTTGTCCTTTAAAACAATGGTCTTCTATCAAACAGCAGAGGCAGGAACACACGTTTCATAAATCTACAGCAGTCTGTACTTATTTAGAAAAGTTTTTGCCGCACGTTCATACATATGGCTGAAATATCAGAAACTTTAATTCACTGACCTCTTACCAGTCCTTGCTGTGATATGACATGCATATTTGCTACAGAATTGCTATACAGTAGAATCCATTTATGGTAAACACCAAGGGGCCAGGAGAAGTAGTTTACTATATCAGAATTGGTCATACATTTTGTCAGTAATCCTGCGCTTACCAGCTCAGTTGCTGTTACCTCTGCTGGCAGCGCATCTGGCACTTCCGGTGCGGCCGGCCGCATGGGCGGGGATGATGTCAACAGCGTGTCTGCGGGGATCCGACCGCATGATACTCTGACTGAAAATGAGGGTGGATGCATGCGCTGGCAGCATCGCTCCTCTTATGCTCTTAGGAAGCGTGTCAGCTGACCAACTGTCAGCTGACATGCAGGACTCCACCTCCGGTTCCTGATTGGCCAAGCGGCTGGGGGGCGTGTTCTCCTGCTTACCCGGGCTATTTAAGGTCTGTTCTGACACTTGCTCACTGTCTGCTCTAGCTAACACTTCGCAGTGAAGGCTTTAGACCTTAGTCAGTTCCGTGTGTGGCTTGAACCGGCAGGACCCTGGGGATTCCATACTAGCTAGCCTACTATTATTATTATCATTATCTGTTATACTGTGTTTGACTTCTGCCTGTTATCTGACTTCCCATTTGCCTAAGGATTCTGTACCTTTGCATATCTGATCTGTTGCCGACCTGTGCCTGAACACTCACTTAGCCCTTGCCTGCCGATTCTGTACTTGACGACCTCTGCCTGTTCACTCACGTTGTATTTGCCTGCCGATTTTGTACCATATCTGTCAGAACTGCTACCAACCCTATTTGCTGACCATTCTCATTATCTGTACTCCGTGTTAGTGCTGCCTTCTACTGACACTGTCTGTAGCCGTTTCCCATTTAGGGAACGTCCGATATTTGTCTGTTTGCTAGTGCTCACACACTAGCAGATCGTTACACATTGCATATTTATACAGACACATTTGCTGAGACCTTAGGATTGAGTTTACTATAACAAGATTCGACTGTAATTAAACTAAAAACAAACAAACTAAAAAGAAAAACAAAGTTAAGGAAAGGTGGGGGGAAAGGCTGCGCATCCCTAAACACATGTTGCAATTGAATGGTTAATGGCACAGGCGTACACCGCCTCTGCCGGACTGAAAAATGCATGCCCTGCATCCAAGACAAGTGCTAACATTTATTAAACTAGGAGGAACTTTAGTTTCCAATACGGTTTTCATGCAAAATATATTATACTAGACACTTGCGCCACGGTGAGACAGACCTCCGGGCAAGTGTCCTAACCTAAATTTAAAACCTTGGGAGCAGCTAAGCAAAAAAAATGTGTAACTTACATTTGGGTTAACAGCGGGGAGAACGCCAGCACATACCACTAAGGCTGCATCTGAAATGACCACCAGCTCAGTGTGTAGCACCTAAATAGATTTTCTGCACACTTCACATTCAATTCAGATGCAAATCATATGCAAATCTGCTACTACTTATCATGCAAACAGGAAACTCAAGAAGAGGGGCTGGGAGTAACCTGACAGTTACAGTGTTACAAAGTTAAGGAAAACCTTTGACCGGTGCCCTGATCCTTGTAACGATAGGTGTCAGCAACCAGAGAGAGAATCTGATTCTTGGCGATCTGCAGTATCCCCAAGAATACAGATATACCTGATTATTGAGGATCTGCAGAATCGCCAATAATCAAATATATTTAACCTCTAGACTCCTAAGTGTGTAAGTGTTTTGGTGCAAAAGTAATCTTTGGACCACCGGGGTAGCAGGTGGTCCAATAAGTAGAGAAGACTCTACTGCAGTCAAGGACACCTGGAGAGGGAGTCCCTGACTGATAAGGAGCAGTGTCCCCTCTGTGGAGCAGGGGACCCCTGCGGGAAGGCTGGACACCCTGAGGGGGGGTGACAGCCAGAAGGTCAGACAGGACGGGTCGGCAACAGTGTATCAGATATGCAAGGTACCAAATCAGAGATCAGAAGAATAGTCAGGAAAGCTACAGGTCATAACAGATATCAGAACAAGGCCTAGTCTGAGGTGTGAGGTCTGTGATCTCAACACCCTGGAACTATGCTAGAGAATAACACAGATGATATACAGTATTCCTAGTCTGGGGTGTGAGGGCCGTGATCTCAACACCCTGGAACTATGTTAGAGAATAACACAGATGATATACAGTATTCCTAGTCTGGGGTGTGAGGGCCGTGATCTCAACGCCCTGGAACTATGCTAGAGAATAACACAGATGATATACAGTAACTGGCTAAGTGTAGATTCCCAGGTCCTCCTGGTTCCACCACACTGAAAGATCTGACTAAGGTCTGAGTGCTAACACATAGGCATTCGCAACGCCAGACAACCAGCAACTGAACAGCAAGAGATATATATAGTAAAGCGCCTCATGGCCCGCCCAGCTCCCATTAACCAATCCCTAGATGAGCAGGAATCAGCTGACCGCCCTGATCAGCTGATCTTCCTCCTATTGGTATAAAGAGCTTGTCTTGCAGCGCGCGCGCGTAGCTCTCCATCTGTGTGCACTACTAGGTCCAGACAACCCAGACGCATGTTTCTGCGCGGAAACCGCCGCACTGGACGCGGAATCCGCTGCCTTACCGTGAGAACATGCGGCGGCCCACACGCCTTTCTTCCCATGTGCACCATTAGTTCCAGATAACCCAGACGCATGCATTGAGGGAAAATATGTGCACGAGTGGCTTTGTGGTACTGTGCAGGTGCAAACTCTAGTGGTGTCTGCTTAGTAGGGCCGTTCTCCTGCCTCAACTGGTATGTGGCCATAAGCAAGTTTTAGAGGGATCCAGTGCTGCATAGGAACGGGTGTGAAGAGGTCAGGGTAACCTCTGGACCATCCAGAGACTACCCTCTACTGAGGTAGATATCAAGGTTTTTTTATTTTTTGTCTTCAGGTACGCTTTAAATTGGTGGTGTGTATGAGGGTGATTTTTCAAATTAAAAAATGAAAACCTGGCTTAGATTCAAAGGACAACGGAAGTGAGAGGTATATGGAGGCTGCCATAGTTATTTCTTTTTTATCAAAAATAAATAAATATGGCAGCCTTCAAATTCCTCTCATCTCAGTTGTCCTTTAAAACAATGGTCTTCTATCAAACAGCAGAGGCAGGAACACACGTTTCATAAATCTACAGCAGTCTGTACTTATTTAGAAAAGTTTTTGCCGCACGTTCATACATATGGCTGAAATATCAGAAACTTTAATTCACTGACCTCTTACCAGTCCTTGCTGTGATATGACATGCATATTTGCTACAGAATTGCTATACAGTAGAATCCATTTATGGTAAACACCAAGGGGCCAGGAGAAGTAGTTTACTATATCAGAATTGGTCATACATTTTGTCAGTAATCCTGCGCTTACCAGCTCAGTTGCTGTTACCTCTGCTGGCAGCGCATCTGGCACTTCCGGTGCGGCCGGCCGCATCGGCGGGGATGATGTCAACAGCGTGTCTGCGGGGATCCGACCACATGATACTCTGACTGAAAATGAGGGTGGATGCATGCGCTGGCAGCATCGCTCCTCTTATGCTTTTAGGACAAACGCGGACAAACCGCCGCATCAGACGCGGAATCAGCCGCCTTACTGTCAGAACATGCGGCGGCTTTTCCGCTATTCATCACAATCCTACAGTGAGCTTGAAGGTATATTTTTTAATTACAAGAACCACTGAACACCAGGGACATAAATGCAGAAAATATTATTTTTTCAGGTTCCCAATTTTCAGGTTTTCCCAATTTTTACACAAGTGCCACTGCTATAAAATACCTCAAAATATATTTATTGGCTCTTCCTGGTTAACCACTTAAGCCCACAGGAGTTTTCACCTTAAGGACGGAAGCAATTTTCCCATCAGAGCTCCTTCCATTCATTTGCCAATAGTTTTATCACTACTTATCACACCTAAATTATATACTGTATTTTTTGGATTATAAGACTCACTTTTTCTCCCTCAAAAGTGGATAAAAAAAAGTCACTGCGTCTTATAGTCCAACTGCAGGGAGTTCCTGACTTGTGAACGTCTGCCAATACAAACCCCCAACCTTATATCTTGTTTTTTTTCACCACCAATTAGGCTTTGTTTGGATGGTGCATTTTGCTAAGAATTATTTTATTCTAAATGCATTTTAACGGAAATAATAAGAAAAAAAATAGAAAGAATTCATTATTTCTAAGTTTTCAGCCATTATAGTTTTAAAATAAAATGTTCTACTGTGCGTAAATGCACACATTTAATTTGTCCATTTGTCCCGGTTATTGCAAGGTTTAAAACATTTCCCTAGAACAATGTATGGCGCCAATATTTTATTTGGAAATAAAAGTGCATCAGTAATAAACCCTCACACCCTACATATTAAAAAAAAGTTCAGTTCCAAAAGTAACTATTTATGTATTTTTATTTAAACTGTCATTTTTTGTTGTGTTTATGTTTTGCAGCTACTGGGGAGGGCTGGGGGTTTAATAGAGCTTTAATAAACAATAAACCTATTTATTTATTTATTTTTTGCTCTAATCTTACTTTTTGGCCACTAGTTGGCGCTGTACACTCTCCTAGAAGTTAGTGGGAAGTCAACAGTCTTTTTTTAAGTCTTATGAATCAACATGCCTCATGATTCAAGGCATGTTGATTCATTCACAGGGGATCGGTTGGCTTGGGGGAACACTCGTTCCCCTTCCGCGATCAATCCCCTGCAATAACCACCGGGAATGAGCGTGCAACTGCTGCGACATTGCTGGATGGATATGTCCATCCAGATTACCACTAAATTATTCTTGCTGGATGGATATACCCATCCAGTTAAGCAGAATTTGTTAAAATGACACCACATATGCCTTAATTTATTACTAGTTGGGCATGTAGCAGACCATTATCCCCTGACTGCGCATCGGTAGCAATTTGGCTCTGATCGCTAGGGTGACAGTTTGGAGCACCTAATACTATGCAGATGCAGTGCTAGGCATCTGCATAGTAATCAATCTGCACAGCAATATGGCCACAAACTGTTGCCCTAACAATTGCTACAGGCGGCAGTCATTAGAGCTGCACACACATCTTAAGGCCAAGTACAGGTGAAATTTCATTAAAAAAATAGAAAATATGTACACAGACACTCTGACACCACCATGTTTTTATTTTGTAAACCTCTAAGAGTGAATGATTGCTGCTGTAGCATAGGAGAAAGCATTCAATACACAGGTGCATACATGCTGCTTCTGCTTTTAATGTAGTACATACCGTCTTTTTCAGAATTTAAGACACACTTGTCTTTCTCACATCTGGGGGTGAAATGGGTGTACCTTATATACCAAATATACGGTACGATTTTTAGAGATGGCCCGAACCTCCGATTTTCGGTTCGCGAACCTCTGCCAAAAGTTCGATTCGCGAACCGCAATAGACTTCAATGGGGAGGCGAACTTTGAAAGATAGAAACACTTATGCTGGCCACAAAAGTGATGGAAAAGATGTTTCAAGGGGTCTAACACCTGGAGAGGGGCATGGATGAGTGGGATAGATGCCAAAAGTCCCGGGGAAAAATCTGGATTTGACGCAAAGCAGTGTTTTAAGGGCAGAAATCACATTACATGCTAAATTGCAGGCCTAATGTGGTTTAAAACATCTTGCATGTGTATACATCAATTAGGGAGTGTACTGCTTCACACTCACACACCAAACTCACTGTGTAACGCACCGCAAACAGCTGTTTGCATAGTGATGGACGTGCTGGACTGGTGCGCACCATGGCGAGATTGCTCTTACTCACTCAGTGATGTCAGGTAATGTCTGACTGCCTTATCAACTTTCAATGGTTCTTTCGCTACCATTGTTAAAGCTTACATCTATTTTTTTAAATACTTGTTCTGCTTGCAGTTCAGTACCTGCAACGAGAATCTTTTATGGAGGGCAAGTCTGCCATTGTGAGTGACCACTGGTAATAGCCGGGGAATTCTGGTTAGATTCCGGTCCGGAGTGGGAGCCTAAGAAACGGCTACCACCACCACACATCCAATGAAGGCAGCAAGCACCCTGTGGGCAAAGGAGCAGGAACGGCTACCACACATCTAAGGAATACAGCAGGCATGGCATGCACGTCCCGAGGTAGTGCCTAAGTCACAAACAAAGGAAAAAAAGTAGCCCCCTTAGTGTCTATCAATAATCGTACTCAAGCCACAGTAATTCTCAAATAATAAATTCATATTTATTGCTAGATTCAGACAAAATGATGATTAAAAACAATTAAAAACAACAATAAAGATCCCCTGGCCTCTTGCCATCCATATACCCTTGTAGTGTAATACAATGAATTCACAGATCCGCTCAGTAAGGTTGGGACCCGGGATTGTTAGTATGCTGATCCAGGGGCTTGTTTTAATAAACAGCCAATTTAATATATAAAGTATAAGAGCTTAGTAGCTGTGTCAGCGTAACCAATAATCCAGGGAGCCAAACAAGTTATAAAACAGTATGACAATAACTGCTGGTTAAGGAAATGTGCAAAAATGCAGAAGCATAAAGTGCTGTGCAATACAGTCAATGTAAGGTCATGTATTAGACAAATGTGAACCACAATGTGTTAACAATATTTGAAATACAATTCAAAGTCAAAAGAGGACTAATAATGGTGATAAAATTCCAATGGAGAAAGTGCAGAGCAATTCAGTGAAAGATGAGGTGATATAAAACAGGGAACAGTCCCAAACAAACCCAGAAACAGATGACCACGTGTAATGGACCAAAGCCCGCAGTAAGAAAAGATCAGACAAAGATATGACCATGTAAGGAAGGTAATAGTTCGCACATCTGAGCGGAGCTTACCCTTGTTTAGAGAAGAGGATGGGGCCGTGGGGATCCAGATCCTACCGGTTGTGCCAGAAGCTACCTCAGGGATAACGCTGTCTATCAGCTAGTCGCTTAACCACTTGAGGACCCACCCTTTACCCCCCCTTAAGGACCAGCGCTGTTTGTTTGGATCTGTGCTGGGTGGGCTCTGCAGCCCCCAGCACAGATCCGCGGCCACACAGAGCGATCAGATCGCCCCCCTTTTTTCCCCACTAGGGGGATGATGTGCAGGGGGGGTCTGATCGCTCCTCCTGTCTGGCATGTTGCGGGGGGGGCACCTCAAAGCCCCCCCCGCGGCGACATTCTCCCCCCCTCCCTCTCCTACCTGCTCCCCCCGGAGATCTGGGCTGCACAGGACGCTATCCGTCCTGTGCAGCCAGTGACAGGCTGTCTTCTGTCACATGGCGGCGATCCCCGGCCGCTGATTGGCCGGGGATCGCCGATCTGCCTTACGGCGCTGCTGCGCAGCAGCGCCGTACAAATGTAAACAAAGCGGATTATTTCCGCTTGTGTTTACATCTAGCCTGCGAGCCGCCATCGGCGGCCCGCAGGCTATTCACGGAGCCCCCCGCCGTGATTTGACAAGAAGCAGCCGCTCGCGCAAGCGGCTGCTTCTTGATTAATTAAGCTGCAGCTGGCGACGCAGTACTGCGTCGCTGGTCCTGCAGCTGCCACTTTGCCGACGCACGGTATAAGCGTGCGGTCGGCAAGTGGTTAAATACTATACTTCCGTAATGGACGCGGCCGCGTCATCGGCGTGATCAGGCGCGCCGTTGCCATAGCAACGGCGCTGCCAAATCCGCCCCTCAAACTACGGTTGCTTCTATCATTCAAAATTCACTGGAAGGCATTGGGATCAAATGTAAGCCCTGCAGAGACATCTGGTGGAGAGTGCAAGTAGTGCAGGGACAAGAAAAAGATGAGGAAACGAGGGAAATGGAAAAAGAGACTGCCAAGGACATGTAGTGGTGGAACAGTGAACAGCATCCTTTCACAATAAAAGCAATACCCAAAAACTTATAATTATAGCCACAAGCCTGTATTACAAGCCAAGTATAAATTCAGAACTGGAAGAAATAGACATATCCAATGGTCACATTCCATAAGCATTAATCCCAGACAATTGTGTACAACAATAAATTTAGCTATGTTTTTCACAAGAAGATGTATATACAAAACACGTCCAAAACATGTATATAAGACACATCCAAAAAGTCACATCCTTCCTGGATTCTCTATCCCACCATCTTCTTGAGGACTAGTCCATGTGACCATGTGTAGAATCTTCATCATTTAGTACATAAGGCCTTCATAATGAAGTATAGAGCCCTATAGGTTCAATCAAGGGGAAACATAAAGAATACATAGTGTTATTACTCATCCCCTAAAGAAAAACATACACATAGGTGCGCCACTACTTCTCTCAAATACAAAGAAAGTCAGACCGTCTTACCTCACGGTCTTAGATCAAATGGTAGGGAAGTAATAAAAACATAGTAATGGGGAATGATGTAGAAAGTCAGACCCTCCTACCTTAGGGTCTTAGAGAGTGTCATAAAGAGTATCACGAGAACACAAGAGTCAGATCTCCTCACCTTGAGATCCTAGAATAAGAGACAGCATAGGTGAGCCTATAGATTTCCAAGTTTCCAAAAAACCCCTACACACCCACAGAGGTGATCCAGGCCAGAAATACGTAGTGCCCACATCAGACAAAGGGTGACCCCAATCTCCCCTGGTTAAACTCAAGCTTCATTAAGATGGTAAAAAGCACCCAAACCCAAATTCTTCATTAAGGCCCATAGGGCACCTTGTACCTAATCTATGTATCCACTGTAGCTCCAACTGTAGCAGTTTGATTGTATGATTACCACCTCTATTGTTGAGGGATAGTCTTTTGACTCCATAGACCCTCCATCTATCCATGTTTCCAGGTGTACATAATAAGGAATGTGCTGCCACTGTAGTGAGCATCTTACCCTCCAGATTATCCCTGGGGGCCAGTTTTATCGTGGATCGATGTTTCTGTATCCTGATTTTTAAAGGCTTTTGAGTTTGTCCTACATATCTCTTCCCGCATATGCATTCAAGCATGTATACAACCCAGGGAGTTTGGCAGTTTATAAAATCCTGTAGATAGATCCTTCTGTCATCTCTATAATTAATTATAAATTTGGTTGGAGGCATTAAGTTACAAATCGAGCAATGTCCACAAGGGTGGCTCCCCTTCACACTTAGATTCTTTATAGGCGACATATAGTGGCTGTGGCACAACTGGTCACGTAAGGTAGGTGCCCTCTTGGCTGTGATTGAGGCTTTCTTGGCTAGATGTTGTTTCAAAATAGGATCACTTTGTAGAATACCCCAATGAGTCTGTCTTGTATATTTCATTCCATTTGTCATTGTATCTTGTTGTTAGTGTGACCATTTGGTCCCCCCTTGTTTTCTCCCTTTTGGTGCTGGAAGGTTGTAGCAAGGTCTCCCTGTTCGTAAATCTGGCTCTCATCCATGCTTTTCTCACATATTTGTTTGGATAACCTCTTTCACGAAATCTACATGCCAGTTTCCCTGCTTCTTCCTCAAATGCTTGCGGCGTTGAACAATTCCGCCTCAGCCTCAAGAACTGTCCCACTGGTACATTTCTCCTCGTTGTGGGCGTATGATAAGAGGAAAAATGCAACAGACTGTTGACAGCGGTTTTCTTCCGGTAGAGAGTTGTGTTCAGATGTCCCTCCTCATCCTTCGTAATATGCAAATCCAAAAAATTAACTGTTGTGGAGGAGATATCAGATGTTAGAAATATGTTCACATCATTGGTATTCAACAAATTCAAGAATTGTTTGAGGTCCTCTTGGGGGCCTTGCCATAGGATGAGGATGTCGTCTATGAAACGATGCCACCCCGCAATGGCGGGGTGGAATCGTTCCAGAGACGACACCCACACACACTCTCTCTCCCACCATCCCAAGAACAGATTTGCCACAGACGGGGCGCATTTTGCCCCATGGCCACGCCCCTTATCTGCAAATAGAAGGTGTTGTTAAATAAGAAGAAATTGTGTTTCAGAATAAATTCAAGTAGTTGAAGTAACCAAGAATTTCTTCCTTTGTTCTCAATTGTCTCCATGTCAAGAAAGTATTTCACAGCCCGGATGCCATGGTCATGTGATATGTTCGAATAAAGGCTCTCCACATCACATGTGGCTAAAATATCATCTGGACCCATTTGCACGTCCTGTATTTTTGTCAAAATGTCCATCGAATCACGGACATATGAATCAAGGGAGACAACGTGGGGCTGAAGAAAGAAGTCTACAAACGAGCAACACTTCTCACTGAGGTAGTGCCCAAGAGGAGGACTTTCGAGGCCCTGTTGTAGATGACACTGATAGACTGTACTACCTGTAATGAGAATCTGTTATGAAGGGCAAGTCTGCCATCCATTCAAGTGAAAGGTATGCACTGATTGGCAGGTATAATACAATGTGCAGTCACACAGGTGCAGTTAACAGATATGCACGGAGTGGTACATCACACTGTGTGCACTCACGTAGGTATGTGGGTGCACTGAACACAACAGGTAGGTATATGCAGTGGTGAGGTGGGTGCACTGAACACAACAGGTAGGTATATGCAGTAATGGGTATTACAATGTGCACCTGTCACACACAGACAGGTAGCGGACAGGCACAGTGACACTGCATGCGCTCACGTAGGTAGGTGGGTGCACTGACTGAAGTGAACAACAGGTAGTAGGTATATGCAGTGATGGGTATTACAATGTGCACCTGTCACACACAAACAGGTCCCGGACAGGCACAGTGACACTGCGTGCGCTCACGTAAGAAGGTGGGTGCACTGAAGTGAACAACAGGTAGTAGGTATATGCAGTGATGGGTATTACAATGTGCACCTGTCACACACAGACAGGTACCGGACAGGCACAGTGACACTGCGTGCACTCATTAGGTAGGTGGGTGCACTGAAGTGAATAACAGGTAGTAGGTAAATGCAGTGATGGGTATTACAATGTGCACCTGTCACACACAGATAGGTAGCGGACAGGCATAGTGGCACTGTGTGCGCTTAACTCACGTAGCTAGGTGGGTGCACTGTGAACAACAGGTAGGTGGGTATATGCAGTAATGGGTATTACAATGTTCACCTGTCACACACAGAGAAGTAGCAGAAAGGCACAGTGACCAGAGCCGGCCTTTGGGGGGGCAAGTGGGGCAATCGCCCCAGGCCCCACACCTGAAGAGGGCCCTGCACCTTCTGCTGGGCCTGTGCAGCCAGCCCGACCCAATCCGCAGCAGCTCTGCTTCAGAATTTGCTGCAGATGGGCACGGACTGGCGTTTCAGGCAGTTGGGGATGTAAGGAGGCAGTGGAAGGTGATGACGCTGCAGGCTGATCAGTCAGTGACGTCTATGTCTACAGCCTATGCTCCAAGTTCTCCCCCTCCTCTCTCTCTTCTGTATGGGACTATATTCTGCAGCCACACCCCTTCCTCTCCAGGCTGCTTGTCAGACACAGAGGTTCTGGCGGGAGATTCAAGGGCCAGAGCTGCTATCGGTGGTAAATATCGGAAGAAGCTTGCCTGTCACAGGCAAGTAATAAACAAGAATAGATAACAGTGAGATAGCTGCAATAAAGATACATCCACTAATGGGAGGGAATGGGGGGGGGGGAGTGTATGGGGGCTGCTGCTGATTGTTTACTTGTCTGTCCTCCCCAGCATGTCAAAGAGTACTGCTCAGGCTGCAATCCTGGTAAGGAATGTCTCTTTCCCTCTTCTGTTTCCACTATCCTCACTAGTGTTGGGCGAACAGTGTTCGCCACTGTTCGGGTTCTGCAGAACATCACCCTGTTCGGGTGATGTTCGAGTTCGGCCGAACACCTGATGGTGCTCGGCCAAACCATTCGGCCGCATGGCCGAACTAAGAGCGCATGGCCGAACGTTCCCCGAACGTTCGGCTAGCGCTGTGATTGGCCGAACGGGTCACGTGGTTCGGACCCGAACGCGCTCTGATTGGCCGAACGGTCACGTGGTTCGGGTAAATAAATACCCGAACCACGTCATATCTCCGACATTTCTCTGTGGGTTTAGCTTTGGGTAGGCAGGCAGGGTAGTTCGCTCTCCAGCCACGCTAGCCAGGGTCCCCCCCAGTCATTGTGTGTCGCTGCTGGGAACAGTAGTACACCGCTCGCTCAGCCACACTATATATAGCATTGTTTACTGCCACTGTGTACCTCGCTCAGCCACACTATATATAGCATTGTTTACTGCCACTCTGTGTACACCGCTCAGCCAGACTATATAGCATTGTGTGTACTGCCACTGTGTACCTCACTCAGCCACGCTATATATAGCATTGTGTTTACTGCCACTCTGTGTACACCGCTCAGCCAGACTATATAGCATTGTGTGTACTGCCACTCTGTGTACACGGCTCAGCCAGACTATATAGCATTGTGTGTACTGCCACTCTGTGTACACGGCTCAGCCAGACTATATAGCATTGTGTGTACTGCCACTCTGTGTACACTGCTCAGCCAGACTATAAAGCATTGTGTGTACTGCCACTCTGTGTACACCGCTCAGCCAGACTATATAGCATTGTGTGTACTGCCACTCTGTGTACACCGCTCAGCCAGACTATATAGCATTGTTTACTGCCACTCTGTGTACACGGCTCAGCCACACTATATAGCATTGTTTACTGCCACTCTGTGTACACCGCTCAGCCAGACTATATAGCATTGTGTGTACTGCCACTCTGTGTACAGCGCTCAGCCAGACTATATAGCATCGTGTTTACTGCCACTCTGTGTACACCGCTCAGCCAGACTATATAGCATTGTGTATACTGCCACTCTGTGTACACCGCTCAGCCACACTATATAGCATTGCGTACTCTGCCAGTCAGTGTGTATATTGCTGGGATCAGTAATACTCCACTCGCCGCCAACCACTATATGAGCTCACCATGAGTTCCTCAGAGACCTCCGCTGTGAGCAGCACTCCTAACAACAGCAACAGCCAACACCCCACGCAAGCTATAACATCCACCCCCGCAGCCAGTGGTCAGCAGCAGCCCTCCCCGGAGGAGAACGTTGTGTCCATCGGTCCGTCGCCAGAGCGATTAATGAGGGCTGCCATTGAGGAGATGATGGGGCCTGATGTGGAGGAGGAGGTCTGGCTCAGGCCAGCATCCCAAGTTAATGTTGAGGACGATGAGGGGTCTGTGTCTGGGGATGTTGGGGTGGCAGAGGTGGTGGGCGGGTCAGACTCAGGAGAAGAGTTGTATGATGAGGATGATGATCGGGACCATCTGTATGTGCCTCAGAGTCCGACCCCGGAAAACATGTTGTATCGTGTGTTTAGGTACTAAAATCTGCGTTCCCACTTCCCAGTACTGCCCGGGTCCACGGATCCATATAATTTTTTGGGCAGCACTATCAAACTGTGGTACTATGAGTGAGTTGCCATGGTCCTTCTGTGCTGTCACACTCACCGTCTGTCTGCAGATGGATTGTTCAACACAGCTACGCCATCTGACATGTAGACCTTGACCATCTTCTCCAGGCGATTGGTGTTGGAGGACGTGGAACTGCCCGATTGCTGTTCTGTGGGCTGCTGCATGGGTGTCAGAAAATGTTCCCACTCCAAGGACACTGCCAATACCATTCCCTTTTGGGCACTAGCAGCAGCTTGTGTTCTTTGCTGCCCTCCTGGTCCTCCTGGGTTTGCTGAAGTCAGTCTGTCGGTGTACAACTGGCTAGAGAAGGAGGAGGATGTCAATCTCCTCCCTAAAGTCTCCATCCTCAAGGGCCTACTGGAATTGTTCCATTTTTGACCTGTCTGACACTTTCTTCAATCAGTTTTTTAACATTGTGTTTGTATAAACTGAGTATAAACCCAGTAATTGGTGTTGTCCAGAATAATGAATAATAATGAATAGTGAATAATGCACGGGCCGCGTTCAATGCAGTCTAGCATGAATTGAGCCATGTGTGCCAGAGAATCCTGCCAGACTCCTCTGTCTTCATGTTCTTGTGAGCGTTGTGATTGTTGTGATGCACCATATTCGTCACCAGCATCACTTTCTTCCTCTTCTGCTGTCCATTCCCGATAAATTGTGGAAGTCCAACGTGCACCGCTCTGTCCCTCGGCAGTGGGGGCATCCAATTCCTGCTCCAACTCCAGCTGTTCCTCGTCCTGTTCTCTGTCATAGCTGGGACCAGCGTTTCCTGAGGCAGGTTGCCTGATGTTGGTATCATCACGCTGATCGTTTTCATCTTCAGATTCCCCCACTTGCATCATGCCAGCGGTTTCCATCTTCAACATTGATTTTTTCAGTAAACACAGCAGTGGTATTGTAATGCTGACTGTAGAGTTGTCACTGCTCAGTCACAAGCAACGTGGATTGCTCAAAATTTTGGAGGACTTGGCAGAGATCCAACATGGTGGCCCAATCAGATCCACAGAAGCTTGGTAGCTAGCTGCTGGAATGCGCCTCGGCACTGCGCAAAAGCGTGCTAGCATGTGCAGCGTAGAATTCCAGCGCGTAGGGAGGGACACCACCCAGCGAGCGATGGTGCGCTAGATTAAAGCGCTCCTGCATCTCTTGGTGAGTCCTTCAGAAGCGGTACTGGACTTTTAAAAATGTTTTTTTTTTCCTTCAACAGAAGATCTGTCACGTTGGAGTGAGGAGGACGCCGCCGACCCCGACACCAAGCTGAACCCCGGCGAACTCCAAGCAGAGGATCTTCAGGAACCCTCAAGGCTTTGAGCAAGCTGAGGAGGATCAGCAGTCCCGACGAGACCTCTCCTCATATGTGACTGTGTGCAGTGGAGTAGAGCTCCCCAGAACAACCTCTCACTTGTCACTTTGTCACTGGTCACTTTGTCACCTTGTCACTTTGTCATTTTGTCACTTGTCACTTTGTCACTTGTCACTTTGTCACTTTGTCACTTTGTCACTTGTCACTTTGTCACTTGTCACTTGTCACTTGTCACTTTGTCATTTTGTCACTTTGTCAGTCACTTTGTCACTGGTCACTTTTCACTTTGTCACTTGTCACTTGGTCACTTGTCACTTGGTCACTTGGTCACTTGTCCAGATGATCTCGGTACACCTCCTGCGATTCAAATTTCTTGCACACATTGCTCTGGGATTTGGGTGTGATGAATGATGCATCTAACTGGCCACCGGAGGCAATTAAGGCCTTCAAAACATTGAAAGCAGCTTTCTGTTCCGCCCCCATTTTGCGTCATGTTGAGTTGTTGACGTCATGTTCATCCTCGGCCTCGCCTTGCATTTCAGTGCGAGGTGCATTTTCCACAGAAAAAGGTTGTGAATCCGGGCACAACATTTGTGGCTGTTCTATTGACCTTTCACAGGTAGAAGATTGTGGGGGTGGGAATAGCTCCTCCGAATAGCCCATTGTGTCCTGAAAACTACTCATTGCATTGCTTTGCGCACGCATTTTTTTGTCCTCATGCAAGGCCTGAGTTGCACCTGAAAGCGTGGCCTTCTCCTCCTGCGCCTCCTCCTGTTCCATCACGTCTGCTGCTGCTGGGTTAGCGTTGCCGCGTGGTCCCTGTTTATTGAACCACTTATCTTTATTACATTTATGACTGCATGGCGGTACAAAGCATGCTATCCGCACGCTTCTTGTCCTCATGCAAGGCCTGGGTTGTTGTGTCTCACAAAGTGTGGCCTTCTCCTTCTGCGCCTCCTACAGTTCCATCACGTCTGCTGCTGCTGGGTTAGCGTTGCCGTGTGGTCCCTGTTTATTGAACCACTTATCTTTATTACATTTATGACTGCATGGCGGTACAAAGCATGCTATCCGCACGCTTCTTGTCCTCATGCAAGGCCTGGGTTGTTGTGTCTCAAAAAGCGTGGCCTTCTCCTCCTGCGCCTCCTCCTCCTGTTCCATCACGTGTGCTGCTGCTGGTGCTGGGTTAGTGTTACCGGTCCCTTTTCCTGGAACCTCTTCTCTGTATTACATTTATGACTGCATGGCGAATAAAAGCATGTTACCTGTGCAAAGAAACATGACATTTTCCACATTTAAAAGACAGTTTTTCCTTTGAAACTTTACAATCAATTTTCTCAAAAACTATAAGCTCTTTTTCAAATATTTTTCCTCTTGTACCCACTCCCAAGGTGCACATACCCTGCTAATTTGGGGTATGTAGCATGTAAGGAAGCTTTACAAAGCACGAAAGTTCGGGTCCCCATTGACTTCCATTATGTTCGGAGTTCGGCGCGAACACCCGAACATCGCGGCGATGTTCGGCGAACGTTCGCGAACCCGAACATCTAGGTGTTCGCCCAACACTAATCCTCACCATCACATTCTCTGTCGTTTCCTCTCCCCTCTCTGCCATCTGGTGCTCTCTACTCCTTATCTTTCTATCCTATCTTACAGTCTGTACCACCCTCTCACACATGTTCTGCAACACTTTACAGAGTACAAGGTCATGTCACTGACTGTCCTCAGAGGTACTCACAATCTAATCCTACCATAGTCATAGTGTAATGTCCTACCATATTATTATTATTATGATGTATTTATATAGTACTGACATCTTCTGCAAGCACTGTAGAGAGTACATAGTCATTTCACTGACCTCAGAGGAGCTCACGATCTAATCCCTACCATAGTCATGTCCTATCAAATTGTTATTATGTATTTATATACCCTGACATCTTCTGCAGCACTTTACAGAGTACACAGTCATGTCACTGACTGTCCACAGAGGAGCTCACAATCTAATCCTACCATAGTCCTAGTCTAATGTCTTACCATATTATTAGTATGTATTTATATAGCACTAACATCTTCTGCAGCACTGTACAGAGTAAATAGTCAGGTCACTGACTGTCCTCAGAGGAGCTCACGATCTAATCCATACCATAGTCCTAGTCTAATGTCCTACCAAATTGTTATTATGCATTTATATACCACTGACATCTCCTGCAGCACTTTGCAGAGTACATAGTCAAGTCACTGACTGTCCTCAGAGGGGCTCACAATCTAATCCTATCATTCATAACCGAGTGCCCGGAGGAAACCCATGCAGACACGGGGAGAACATACAAACTACTTGCTGATGTTGACCTGGCTAGGATTCGAACTGGGGACCCAGCGCTGCAAAACGAGAGTGCTAACCACTAGGTGTGTGTGTGTGTGTGTATATATATATATATTATAGTATGTAACTTTGAATTTCACCAAACCTGTGTTCAAATCTTGTGGTATAAATATGTGGTAATATGTGATTATTGATTGTCTTCACTGATATTTTAGTGACAGGCAATTTGGGTGCCGGTGGAGAGTGGCGGTAATGTGGACGCTCTTTGAATTAACTAGGAAATGTGGGTGCTGATGGTGCCTGGGGCCACCTGCTATGAAAACCACGGCTACAAATAGCGGGCACTTGACGGATAAGGTTAAGTGTCCATAGGGGTGTTTTTAAGGTTAGGGGTGTGTGTGTGTATGTTAGATGTGTGTGGGGGTGAACTGAAAACAAAAATGAGTCACTTTTCTGTGCTACTAATGTTCTATGAAATACCTGTACTACACATACATCATTATATCATAGAGTGGTTTTTTTTTTTACTAAGATATATATATATAAACCGAGGGATGAGCAGCACAAACCAAATTTTATGCAATATTATGCAAAGCATGCACGCAGCACTAGAGGTCCCCAGACTCCATAAGAAATATATAAATACAGAGGGTGCTGCAGCACACAACAGGAAAACAGTGACAGGGGCTCTTGGTTATGCTTTAACGCGTTTAAGCTCACCAACTGCGCCAAAGTGTCCCCGATCTGGTGAGTCCTACTCTAACCAGGCAAAAATGCTAGTTTTTATCAGCGTTCTAGTGGGAACCATGCCAAAAGCCCATAAAATTTGGTTTGTGCTGCTCATCCCTCGGTTTATATTATTTTCCCCTGTGAGCGTGCATAACCACACCCATCTCTAGCACAGTTAAGCATATAAATGAGCGGTGCTCATAGTTTAGTTAGTAGCTAGTAGAAGGTGAGGTGTTTTTAATTTAATTTCTCCCATTTAGCTGACCCCTGGGCTTTTGGCATGGTTCCCACTAGAACGCTGATAAAAACTAGCATTTTTGCCTAGTTAGAGTAGGACTCACCAGATCGGGGACACTTTGGCGCAGTTGGTGAGCTTAAACGCGTTAAAGCGTAACCAAGAGCCCCTGTCACTGTTTTCCTGCTGTGTGCTGCAGCCCCTCTGTACTTATATATTTCTTATGGAGTCTGGGGACCTCCAGTGCTGCGTGCATGCTTTGCATAGTATTGCATAAAATTCGGTTTGTGCTGCTCATCCCTCGGCTTATATTAGTTTCCCCTGTGAGCGTGCATAACCACGCCCATCTCTAGCACAGTTAAGCATATAAATGAGCGGTGCTCATAGTTTAGTTAGTAGCTAGTAGAAGGTGAGGTGTTTTAAATTTCATTTCTCCCATTTAGCTGACCCCTGGGTTTTTGGCTTGGTTCCCACTAGAACGCTGATAAAAACTAGCATTTTTGCCTGGTTAGAGTAGGACTCACCAGATCGGGGACACTTTGGCGCAGTTGGTGAGCTTAAACGCGTTAACGCGTAACCAAGAGCCCCTGTCACTGTTTTCCTGTTGTGTGCTGCAGCACCCTCTGTATATATATATATATATATATATATATATATATATATATATATATATATATATATATATATATCATATCTCTGTGTGTGTATCCACAGCATATGTGTCACCTCTAGGCCCCGCATATGAAACTTGCCCCAGGCCCCGGGTACTTTAAGGCCGCCTCTGACAGTGACACTGCGTGCGCTCAGCTCACATAGGTAAGTGAGTACATTGTGAACAACAGGTAGGTAGGTATATGCAGTAATGGGTATTACAATGTGCACCTGTCACACACAGACAGGTAGCGGACAGGCACAGTAACACTGTGTGTGCTCACGTAGGTGGGTGGGTGCACAGTGAACAACAGGTAGGTATATGCAGTGATGGGTAATGTGCACCTGTCACACACAAAGGAAGTCACTGAATGTGCTGGGCCTGGCAGTGACACACACAGTATGAATTATCAAGGCTGTCTACGCAACACAAGTGTCAGTGGGGCACACAGAAAAACAAATTGATCACAAGAACAAGATTAGCTCTCAAAAGAGCTGTTGTGGGGTGCCATTTTAGCAATAAGAATCAGCAAGGAGCAAGCTGACAAGCCTACAAGAGCCTAACTAAGCTTTCCCTATGAGAGTCTGCAGAAGCTTTCCCTTCTCTATTTACTGCAGGCACACGAGTGAGTAAAATGGCCGGCAATGTCTGCCTTTTATAAGGGGGGAGTGGCTTCAGGAGGGAGTGTAGCCTAATTGGCTACAATGTGCCTGCTGACTGTGATGTAGAGGGTCAAAGTTGACCCTAATGGTGCACTATGGGGGCGACTCGAACTTCCGGTAAAGTTTGCGGGTTCTCCGTGATCGCGAACCCCTGGAAGTTCGCCTGGAACCGTTCGCCGGCGAACCATCCATGACATCTCTAACGGTGTTATGCAGAGTGGGCAGGGAGCACTTAATGCATACAGCACCAAGCGTGACCCTGGCGCATGTGCCCCATTGGTGTTACAGTAGCGGCACCAATGCGGAAATTTGGAGGCCATGCAGCAAGGCGGTGGCTGTGTAAAGCTATATTGGTTTCCGGAGGAGATGAGAAATGCTTGGAGAATCCAGACTGGAACAGGGCACAAGAAAAGCGTTTGATCGGTTAGAGCTGAATTGCTAGTGCAGTGTAGCCTGGTTGGGAGGGCAGCAGGGGTAAGTATAGTGTGCAGTGTAGTGTGTAGTCTAGTGTGTAGTACAGTGTAACTGGTAGGGCCAGCAGGTGTAAGTGTAGTATAGCTTAGACTAGCTTAGAGACTATATACTGAGTTGTATTACAGAGGCATCAAAATAGTGTAGGAGGTAGTGGTTGACTTACCTCCTCCAAGAAGACACCAAAAATCGTTGATTTCACAGGTTTGATCCTGCTTCATCAGGCAGTGAAAGGAGTAATAACAAGATTGGGTCATTAGTAGAACACAGAGGCGCTTGCTTGGTTCCACTACTGACCCAATCTTGATTAAGCAGGTTCAAACCTGCGAAACTCTTTGCAGTTGTGGAGCATTTGTGAATAAATTGTTGTGTATTATAAACCAACAATTTTTTCTCTATAGGTGGACAGATCATCCCCCTTTCAGTTAATGTCCCCCTCCTGCTTTTTCCTTCAGTACATGTAGCCCCCCCCTTCTCCTCCAGTATAAATAGCCTTCCTCCTCCCCTCCTTTCAGTAACGGTAACCTTCTTCCCGTATACACAGTCTTTCCCCCCTCTTCAGTATAGGTAGCTTTCTCTACCTCCTTCAGTATAGGCAGCCTTTCCCCCTTCCTTCAGTATAGGTACCTTCCCACAGTATAGGTAGCCTTACCACCTTCTTCAGTATGGGTAGCCATCCCTCAGTATAGGTACGCCCCTACTTCTTCTGTCTTGGTAGCTTTCCTTCAGTGTAGATAGCCTTCCCTCCATATAGGTTGCCCACTCCCCCTACCCGAGAGCTGAGCAGTGACTCACCTGCTCTTGTCCACAAAAGTCTGGGTCTGAGGCGGTGCCCAGTGACAGCTCCGTATATTTCAAATACAGGAAGTGATCAGTGATGTCACTTCCTGTATACTGTTTTGTCACTGGGCAACAGGGATGCTCGGATACCCCTTTTTATTATTCGAGTTAGGTCGAATTCGAATAGTAAATTATTCGAGTTCGGTCGAATATTCGAGTCGAATATTTTTTACTATTCGATTCGACCTCGGAATTCGAGCTCATTATTCGAGTCGGTATTCGAGCTCATTATTCGAGCTGACTATTCGAATTGGCCTTAAATAGCTTCCAACACTTGTTTTGGGGGTGAATGATGCAAGAAACATCTTTTTTTCCAAGTAACAACAGCAAGTGATTATGTGGGGATGTTCCTTTAAAAAAAAAAAAAGGTGGTAAGAGAAGTTGTGTCCAAAATTCTGTTCAGTCCTGTATATACTTCTTCTTCTTCTTCTTTATCTTCTATATCTTCTTCTTCTTCTTATTCTTATTCTATATCTTCTTCTTCTTCTTCTTCTTCTTCTTCTTTATCTTCTTATTCTATATCTTCTTCTTTTATATCTTCTTCTTCTTCTTCTATATCTTCTTCTTCTTCTTCTTCTTCTATATCTTCTTCATCTTCTTCTTCATCTTCATCTTCATCTTCATCTTCATCTTCATCTTCTTCTTCTTCTTCTTCTTCTTCTTCTTCTTCTTCTTCTTCTTCTTCTTCTTCTTCTTCTTCTTCTTCTTCTTCTTCTTCTTCTTCTTCTTCTTCTTCTTCTTCTTCTTCTTCTTCTTCTTCTTCTTCTTCTTCATCTTCTTCTTATTATTATTTTTCTATTTCTTCTTCTTTTTTTTCTATATCTTCTTCTTATTATTATTTTTCTATTTCTTCTTCTTATTATTATTATTTTTCTATTTCTTCTTCTTCTTTTTCTATATCTTCTTCTTCTTCTCCTTCTTCTTCTTCTTCTTCTTTTTCTATACCTTCTTCTTCTTCTATATCGTCTTCTTCTTCTTCACTTATTTCTCTTCTATATTTTTTTTTTTAAAAATGCAGCTATTTTTGAGCGTAATAAATAGCTGGTGGCGCATGGTGGAAGCGCCATTGTATGTGCTCCCTGGCAGTGGAAACACACAGACAGCAGGAGGTAAATTCAGCAGCAGCAGCAGGAGGAGGATGATTGTGTGGCAGCAGGCAGTCAATGAGGCAGGCAGCGAGACATAATAGGCTGTGGTACCTAGCGGTGGTACCAGGCCGTAAATACACAGCATGAGGTTCCAGACAGCGGTCGTGAAGCCCGCATCGTGTCCAATACACAACTGGGACAACACAGTTTTCAACCCGGACACCTCTAAAAATAATATCACAAAGTATTAAAAAGTATATATATTTTTTTCGTTTTTTTAAGAAATGCAGCTATTTTTGAGCGTAATAAATAGCTGGTGGCGCATGGTGGAAGCGCCATTGTATGTGCTCCATGGCAGTGGAAACACACAGACAGCAGGAGATAACTTCAGCAGCAGCAGCAGCAGGAGGATGATTGTGTGGCAGCAGGCAGTCAATGAGGCAGGCAGCGAGACATAATAGGCTGTGGTACCTAGCGGTGGCACCAGCCCATAAATACACAACAGGAGGTCCCAGACAGCGGTCGTGCAGCCCACATCATGTCCAATACACAACTGGGGCAACACAGTTTTCAACCCGGGCACCTCAGAAAAAATTAAACCTTTTTTTTTAATGTTTTTTTTTTTTTACATCAAATTACACAGATATAGCTATTGTTGGATGTAATAGCTGGTGGCAGAGTGGCAGCAGAAGGTAAATCTGTGTACCCTGGCAGTGGGAAACACAGACCGACAGCAGCAGCAGCAGGAGGAATGGAGGAGTAGTGTGAGTGTGGCAGCAGGCAGGCAGCGTGACATAATAGCCCTGGTACCTAGCGGTGATACCAGGGCTGTAAATAAACACAACAGGAGGTCCCAGACAGCGGTCGTGCAGCCCACATCGTGTCCAATACACAACTGGGGCAACACAGTTTTCAACCCGGGCACCTCAGAAAAATTAAACCTTTTTTTTTAATGTTTTTTTTTTTACATCAAATTACACAGATATAGCTATTGTTGGACGTAATAGCTGGTGGCAGAGTGGCAGCAGAAGGTAAATCTGTGTACCCTGGCAGTGGGAAACACAGACCGACAGCAGCAGCAGCAGGAGGAATGGAGGAGTAGTGTGAGTGTGGCAGCAGGCAGGCAGCGTGACATAATAGCCCTGGTACCTAGCGGTGATACCAGGGCTGTAAATAAACACAACAGGAGGTCCCAGACAGCGGTCGTGCAGCCCACATCGTGTCCAATACACAGCTGGGACAACACAGTTTTCAACCCGGGCACCTCAGAAAAATGAAACTTTTTTTTTTTTATTTATTTTTTTTTTTAAGGTACATTTAACAGATGGCTATTGTTGGACGTAATAGCTGGTGGCAGAGTGGCAGCAGAAGGTAAATCTGTGTACCCTGGCAGTGGGAAACACAGACAGACAGCAGAAGGGCAGTACACAGCAGCCCACTGTAGGTGTAAAATGTGTGGCTACAGGCGACGTAATAGTCAAACTGAACCAGGCTGGCTTAGTAGTGAGCAGGAGCCAGGCAGAGCCGGATTAAGACTGAATAGGGCCCTAAGCAAAGTAGGAGATTTGGGCCCCCCTCTGAATAATACACACACACACACACACGCACGCACGCACGCACGCACGCACGCATGCACGCACGCACACACACACACACACACACACACACACCTGGGGAGGTATGTCAATTAAGAGGGGCAGTTAAAACTGAGCGACCAGCCAAAGTTGGGAGAGATGAGTCAGGTTGGTGTGAGGAAAGAAAATATGGAGGAGGGCAGGCAGAAGCAGTGTTGTGCACTACAAGTAGCTAAAAGTACTAGCTACTCATAATCAAAATTTATATTAGATAGCCCTGCCTGCGGCAGAGGGGGGTTCACCCATGCCTTAGCCAATGCGCTACACGTCGCTCCCATGCTTTCTTCTTCCGGGTTAAGAAAATCGGCTAAGACATCGGCTAAGGCAGCAGCATGGATAAGTTAAACCTCCCCTCTACTGCAGGCAGCGCTAATTTAAATTTCGATTACAAGTAGCTACCTACTTGTAGCTTCTCACAGTGCACAACACTAGTGAAATGTGAGGTTGTGATCAGTATGAAGTAAATCAGGTAGGAGAAGGAAAAATGGAGGTGCTAGCCATAGGGGAAGGGGGTCAACAAGGTGTATGTGGGGGGGGAGGGGGGAGAGAAATCAGGATGGGGTGAAACAAATCAACTTGAAAAATCAGCTGCAGACTGGGTAAATAAGAGCATGTCCAGCTCAGGACAAATTACTCACAAATATGCACAGTGACTGCACTCACAGCAGGCATCCTATTCTGCAGCTGCCTGTTGCGTCGAGTCTCTCTACTCCCCATCCCTACGCAGTGAGCTGACATTAGGAGCAGGGGGAGGGGCGGGAATGCTGCAGTGTGAGCCCTCTGTCTGGCCATTTGTTGAGCTCTCCTGTCTCTCTTTTCCTTGTTTTGCTGTTGCGTTCGGACTCGGAAGTGGAAGTTTAAAATCTGCTGCTACATTCCTCCTCCTCGGCTCCTCCCTCAGAACATTGTGCACGGAGGTCTTGTCCTGCTCTCATGGGTCCTGGGGGATTTTGACTCGCTGTCCCTCAGCCCTGCGAGACCTCCGTGTGTCTTTTTCTGCTAAACAGCTGATGTGATCAGCTGATCACACTACCCGACTCCAGAGTCCCTCGGCTTCGTTTTAGCCGCCCGCTATGTCTATGCATAGGAAAGCGGGCGGCTGCAGGTGAACTTTGTAGCGGCTGCTGAGTGTGAGGAGGAACATTGAAGGGCCGGATTAGGTGCTGATGGGGCCCCTTAAACTCTGACTGGGGCCCCAAGCAGCTGCTTGAGGTGCTTAGTGGGTTAATCCGGCCCTGGAGCCAGGAGGTGGTAAAGGGTGGTAAGGCATATTAACGATGGTTCCGGCAGCCAATTCATGTCCCCCTCTCGCCGACAACAGGGGCCAGGAACTCGTCTTCCACCCACGCCTGGTTCATCTTGAGAAACGTCAGTCTGTCCACAGACTTGTGAAACAGACGTGAGCGTTTCTCGGTGACCACGCCACCAGCTGCACTGAAGCAGCACTCGGACAGCACGCTGGAAGGGGGGCAGGACAGCACTTCCAGGGCTTACTGCGCCAGCTCGCTCCAGATCTCCAGGCGCTTGACCCAATACTCCATGGGATCAACAGGGGCATCGCTATCAAGCCCACTGTAGGACCCCATGTAGTCAGCCACCATGCGGGTCAGGCACTGGCTGTGACCGGAGGAGGATGCTGCTGCATGCACCTCCTCTCTAGTCACTGCTGGAGCCTCTACAGTCCTGTAGAGCTCGTTGCTGAGAGACAGCAGGTCTGTGGGGCGCTTGCTGCTGGATGCAGGCACCTGCTGCTGCCTCTGTGCTGGCTGGACAGTGGGGGTGGAAGGCTGGGGGAAGGCTTCCTCCAAGCGCTCAACAAGGGCCTGCTGCAAGCTCCTTATTTGTTGCGCTGGGTCTCCTCCTGCAGGCGGCAGGAACTGGCTCAACTTCCCCTTGAGGCGCGGGTCCAACATCATGCTGATCCAGATGTCCTCCCTCTGCTTCATCTGGATCACCCTGGGGTCCTTGCGCAGGCACGTCAGCATGTGCGCTGCCATTGGGAAGAGGCGGGCCATGTGTGCTGGCACATCGACGGCAGTGCTGTCCTCATCCTCCTCCTCTGCCGCCTCATCCTCTCTCCAACCCCACACCAACTCAGCTGCACTGTGCTGATCCCCCTCATCAGCAGCAAGGTCAGGGACCTCCACCAAGTCCTCCTCCTCCTCCCCCTCAGAGGTGGACTGTGCAGCTGCATGCCACTCCTGCTGGTCCAAGGCTGCCGCTCCCTGTTCCAGCAAAGCATCGAGGGCCCTGTTCAGCAGACAAACCAGGGGCACCCACTCGCACACCATAGCATGGTCCCTGCTCACCATGTTGGTGGCCTGCAGAAAGGGAGCCAGCACTAAGCACACCTGCTGCATGTGCCCCCAGTCGTCATCAGGAACAATGGACGGGATGTTGCTGGTCTTGTTCCTTTTCTGAGTGGCGGACACAGTGGCCAGGGCAAGGTACTGGTTGACAGCGTGCTTCTGTTCAACCAGATGCTCCAACATCGCCAGGGTGGAGTTCCAGCGAGTTGGAACGTCAAGGATCAGCCGATGGCGTAGCAGCTCCAGCTCCTTTTGCACGTCTTCCAGGCTCGCAGAGGCTGCAGGCGAGCGCCGGAAGTGACACACAACATTCCTTGCCGTTTCCAGCAGTTCGCCCATCCCCTGGTAGGTGCGCAAGAACTTCTGCACCACCAGGTTCAGCACGTGGGCAAGACAGGGAATGTGGGTCAGGTTTCCCCTGTCGATTGCGGCAACCAGATTGGCCCCATTGTCGGCCACCACCTCTCCGACTCTGAGGCCTCTGGGGGTCAGCCAAATCCTCTCCTGCTCCTGGAGTTTGGCCAACACATGGGTTGCCGTCAGTTTGGTCTTCCCAAGGCTGACCAACTGCAGCAGCGCTTGGCAGTGGCGTGGCTTCATGCTGCTGCTGAGGCGGGGGGTTTGGCCAGGTGTGCCGGAGGATGGCAGAGGATCGGAGGAACCTGCTGCAGTTCCCCTGACCCTGCGGGGTGGCACCACCCACTGTGTTGCTGCTGCTGCTGTGCCCGCTGCTGCTCTCCTATCCTCACCCCCTTCCACCAAGCTGACCCAGTGGACAGTGAAGGACAGGTAGCAGCCTGTCCCGAAGTGGCTGCTCCAGGAGTCCATGGTGACGTGGACCCTTTCACCAACCGCGTGCTCCAGCCCTCGCTCCACATTGGCCATCACAAAGCGGTGCAGTGCAGGCATGACCTGGCGGGCGAAGAAGTGTCTGCTGGGGAGCTGCCAGTCTGGGGCTGCACAAGCAAGCAGCACACGCATGTCGCTCCCCTCCTGCACGAGCGTGTACGGCAGGAGTTGGGAGCACATGGCCCGTGCCAGCAAGCCGTTCAGCTGCCGCACGCGACGGCTGCTGGGAGGCAGAACCCTAACCACCCCCTGGAAGGACTCGCTCAAAAGGCTCTGGCGTCGCCTTTTGCTAGCACGAGAATCAGCGGAGACAGCAGAGGAGGCCACTGAGGACTGGCTGCCAGAACAGGCCTCAGTGTCGGCGGCAGGAGTTGCAGAGGGGGGAGGAGCAGTGAGTTTCCGCACTCCTGCTGGTGGTGCTGGAGGAGCAGGAGGGCGGGTGGCTGCTGTTGCTGCTGCTGCTGCTGAAGGCTGTGCAGTGATGGGTGTGGTGCCACTGCCAGCACCAGATGCCTTCAGCCTCTGGAACTCCTCATGCTGGTGGTACTGTTTAGCAGCAAGATGGTTGATAAGAGAGCTGGTGCTGAACTTTAAGGGGTCTGCACCTCTGCTCAACTTCCGCTGACAGTGGTTGCAAGTGGCGTACTTGCTGTAAACTGTGGGCATGGTGAAAAATTGCCAGATTGGTGACATGAAAACCCCCTACGGCCTGGAGCCGCTGCTGCCTGTCTCCCTGTGGTGGTTGGGGGGGGGAGGGGGGCTTGGGTGCGGCTGGTGGTGGTACTAGCAGATGCTGCTGCTGCTGCTGCTGCTGAGCCTGAGACACTAGCAGGCTGTGGGACCTGCCTACTGCTGCCAATGCTTGCAATGATGCGCCTCCTTGCAAGGCCCACAAGCGCATCCTCCTCCTCCTCCTCAGAGCTCCTGATGATGACATCCCCAGGTGCTGGTGGTGGCACCCAGTCTTTGTCCGTCACCCTGTCATCATCATCATAATCATCATCCTCCCCCTCCTGAAACATGTCCTGCTGGGATGATGACCCCCCAAACTCCTCTCCTGATGCATGGATGGGCTGCTTGACTGTCGCCACAGTCTTGCTGTCCAATCCCTCCTCCCCCAAAGTGCCCATCAGCATCTCCTCCTCAAAATCGCCAACAACAGCAGACAATTGACTCATGATGCCTGGGGTCAAAAGACTGCTGAATGACAGGTCGCCAACTGACGGTGAACTGGCCTCCTCCCCAGGCCCTGCTGGGCGGCTGCTGCGAACAGGGGTGGTGGTGGTGGTGAGGGTGGAGGCCTCGGATGCAGAGCTGATGGCGGGCTGCTCATCCTCCGTCATCAGTTGCACCACAGTGACTGCATCCTTTTCCTCAATGGGACGTTTCCGACCCGGCTGGAGGAAAATAGGAGCAGGTACTACACGCTGCTGCTGCTGCTGTGTCTCTGCAGCGTGAGTTGCAGATGCTCCTGCTGGGCGCCCAAGGCGTCCACGGCCAGTGGCTATAGGCGGAATGTTAGCCACTGACGCAGCTGCTGCTGCTGCGGAACTGTGCATGGTGGCGCGGCTTGCCACAATGCTGCTCCCTCTCCTCCTGATTCCCTTGCTGCCCTTCCCCTTGCCCAAACCGCGCTGGCTGCCACTTCCAGACATCTTAGATGTTTTGGGCGTAAACAAAAAAGTTTTTTAAAAGGGCGGGTGAAAAAGTGGGGTACTTTAATGGAGTGGGTTGGTGGGTGAGGTGACAGTAATCACTAAGTGATTAGATCGCTAAGTGATTACTAGTACAGTACAAATAAAAAATACAATAATCAGTAATCAGTAAGTGTGAACAGTGAACAGTGAGTGTGTCCCCTAGTACACTAACTAGAAAATACAATAATCAGTAGTAATCAGATTCAGTAGAAGGAAATAGAGTGTGTGTACACTACAGACAGTGCACGCACACACACACACACGCAGGAGCTAGCCTATGAACAGTGACTGAGTGTCCCTAGTACAGTAAGTACTAGTAACAGTAAGTAGTACAACTAGAAATTACAATAATCAGATTCAGTAGTAATCAGATGATTCAGTAGAAGGGAATACTTTGTACTGTGTACACTACAGACAGTGCATGCACACACACACACGCAGGAGCTATGAACAGTAACAGTGAGTGTCCCTAGTACAGTAGTATAACTACAAAATACAATAATCACTCAGTAGTAAAGGACAAGACAGGGTAGAATACACAGCAGAAACTTTGGTATAGATGAGAAATAAACTAACAGAGGACAGGAGGACAGCTGCCCACACAGGCAAGGCCCTAAGGCCTAAAGCTGTGTAAGCTTGCCTGCAGCAGCAGCTGTCTCTATGTAACACACAAGCTACTAACTAAAATACAATCTCTATCTAGCTAACAACAATATAGGTGTATATAGCAGGTGTATGTGAGCAAAAACGCTAGGTGATTGACCACAATAGAGCACTTGCTAAGCCAAAGGAGCCTGGGAGCCCTCTGATTGGCTCTAAGGACATCAATCTGGGCTATGACGCTATTCGAGCTTGGTATTCGAGCTCGAATAGCGCTGTTTGTTCGAATAGCGCGAATAGTGAGTGGGCTATTCGAGTTCACTCGAATAGCCCATTCGAATAGCTGCAGCTATTCGAGCTCGAATACCGAGCTCGAATAGCTGAAAAAGAGCTAGAATATTCGAGCTACTCGAATATTCGAGCTCTGCTGAGCATCCCTGCTGGGCAACACTTTGCCTGTCTTTTCATTGTGGGCCACCGCTGATCTGAGGTCTGGGCATTCTGGGCAGTGCAGTGAACAAGGGGGACTGGGACTTCATGCTTAAAAGGCAGTGCAGGACTGTGTAAACAAGCAGCGGGAATATGCATGACTTTACCAGACAATTTCTCCTACCCAAGAACCAGCCCTGTCTCAGCTTCCCCAGCACCCAAGGCACGGGCCTGTGTGGCCTTGCCCCATACCTGACCCAGCCTGCTAGTGTAATAATCTTGCAGGGAAGGTAAGCAGCAACTAATGATTCTTTCTGCTTATTGGATGATCCACTGCAGTCTTCTCTGGTACAGAGCATGAACTAAACTAGACAGTTTATATATGATGTCATGATGAATTTGATAATTGCAGTGAAATCTATACCATTACTTTTAGTGGCAGCCCAAGCTGTTTCAGTTGCCGTAGATAATACATCCTCTGTTGGACTTTCTTGATAATGTACAAGGTGCAATATTTCCATCCCACCAATATTTATATGCTTTAGTAAATTAAGGTCTTAGTATATTATATAGGCTTGAAGTTCCCGATCGGCCGCTGACAGTCATCAGCACGTTACTGCAGGGACACAGCAATGGTGTAATGCATGTGAGCCAATGGGAGATCCAGAAAATTTAAATACGTTGGCAGCAGCACAGAACGTTGTGATTACAGCAGGAAAGCAGGGAATCCCACTGACATGCTTCCTGTCCAGCGGGGAGTATGTCACGCAGGGGGTGGCACTATGCATATGATCCTTGCAGCACACACTGTCGCAGGGTCATGTGAGTGACGTCTTTGGCGATGCAGTGGAGAAGGAGCATATAGCACAGCAATGCTATGGCCTGGCATAAAACCGGCCTTAAATTGTGCTCTTTGATTGCTTATTGAATTGCTGCCTACGCTTGCATGGGTATGTTCACATCTCAGCACTGTTACAGATCCCATTGTCTTAGAGCATTGTGTACAGTTCTGAACAACGTGTATGAAAATGTATCCCTTCCATGACAATGCTATGAGATGATATGTATGTTTTTTTACATGTAGGGTATACAGTACATTGTATTATGCCTGCCTGCCTTATAGCACAGGCGCTATGCAACTCAAAACGTAAACAGACTGTTTCTGCTTACTTCCCCACCCCAGCAGTCAGTACAGGGATTTCTGCTGGGCTAAAGGTCGCCACACATGGTACAAAAAAACCCCTTTGATTTTCCTGTTCTTTTATAAAAATGATCTGTAGTTCTGAAAAATCGATCTTTCTTTTTTATTCGAGAAAATCGATTTCACGTTTTTATCTAATACAAGTTGATGGGAAATGGCAGATATTTCTCATCATTGTATTAATCTCCAGGGATGCTCATCCGGATTCCGTATACTCGAATTACCCGGATAGCCAAACGTTTTTCTGGTATCCGACTTCAGATATGGATTCCGGATAGCTGGATAAATCCGGAATGCACTATCCGAACGAAGTCGGTTATGGATTAGGTATCTGGAAATCCGACTGGATACCTACTTCGAGTACCCGATCCGGTTAGCGTAACAACGGAGATGACGTCCATGATGTCAATGAGCCAATCAGAGGGCTCCCAGCTGAAGCTCTAGCAACCAATCACAGAGGGGAACCCTGGCCAGCCCCTCCTGTATATAAAGCGGGCGGCATGATGAGAATCTCATCCTTGCTTGTGACTGCTCACTGAGAGACATCTTGAGTGGTGTTGGCTAATCAAGTGCTGTGTTACTGTGATAAACCTAGCGTTTTTGCACCTAAACACCTGTACTACACCTCTATTTTTTTTTTTTTTTTTTTAGTTATCTAGCTTGTATTTTGATTTTAGTTAGTATGACAGTGAGACTCAGTGCTGCAGCTGCTAGGCTAGGTTAGGACCTGCTGCGTGCACAGGCTCACCTGTAGGTTAGGGATTAGATTACTGTGTTATTGTGTAGTTAGTACTACTGTTGTTAGAGTACTACTGTGTTAGCTTTATTATTTACTAATTATTTCTAGAGATTACTGCAGTGCTGCTGTGCTGAGTCAGTGTGAAAAATAGACAGTTATTGTGCAGTGTCTGCTACGCTGCTGTCACTCCGTTAGGTGAAGTTCTACTACTGCTACTATCTACTACTGATTTGAATAAAGTACAAGTACCACTTCACCTGATCACATATAAAAAAGTTGTACTATGTCTGCTGGCACTGGCAGCCGGGGGAAGGGCAGCATGAAGGGCAAGAGGAGAGGGAGCAGCATTGCCGCCACTGTCGGCAGTTCTGCTGCGTCAGTGTCCATTCCGCCTCTAGCCACTGGCTGTGGATGCACTGGGCGCCCAGCTCTTAGGGGGAATTACACTGCAGAGGCGCAGCAGCGTGTAGCATCCATTTTCCAGCAGGATCGTCGGCTCAAATTGGAGGAGAAAGACGCCGAGCCTGTGAGGAAGCTGATGGTGGATGAGCAGGCCACCACCAGCTCTACAACAGAGACCTCCACCCCCACCAGCACTCCTGTTCGCAGGAGCAGCAGCAGATGCCCAGCAGGGCCTGAAGAAGAGGTCACCATGTCGACCCCAGCGGGCAGCCTACCCTCAGTGATTGCGCTTTTCACTCCAGGCACCACAAGCGCAATCATGGCTGTTATCGACGACTTTGAGGAGAATATTCTGGGTGCAATGGGCTATTTTGAGGAGTCACAGATGCTGACGGTGGTTGTTGGGGGGGGGGTCCTTGCATGATGTGTTAGCAGAAGAGGAGTTTGGGGGTCATCATTCCAGCAGTTGTTTGAGGAGGGGGAGTATGATGATGATGATGAGATGAAGGACCGTGGACTATCTATGCTGCCTGCCATATGTTACACTCCTCCTCCTGACTCCTGCTGCCTGTGCTGCTCCCACCGCCAGGGTGCTACAGGCCCAAAACACAGCTGTGTCATTTTTTTGGAGGTGTCTGGGATGAAAACTGTGCTGTCTGAGTTGTGGGGAGGCCCCAACTGCGGCAGTACGACCGCTTCCTGGAACCTCATGGTTGCTATGGTTTAACTGTGCCGTGGTACCAACACTAGGTGCCATGGTAGACTATCTATGCTGCCTGCCACACGTTACACTCCTCCTCCTGTCTCCTGCTGTCTGTACTGCTTCCACCGCCAGGGAGCATCTACCTCCTTCTCCTCCTCCTGCTGCTGTCTTTGTTTCCCACCACCAGGGTGTACACAGAACAAATCTTCTGCTGCCAGTCTGCCACCAGCTATTACGCCACTACAATAGCTGTATTTTGTTGAAAAAAAAACAAAAAAAAAAACTTTGATTTTTTTGAGATGTCTGGGCTGAAAACTGTGATGTCCCAGTTGTGTATTGGACACAATGTGGGCTGCACCGCTGTCTGGAACCTCCTGATGTTAATTTACAGCCATTTTTTTTTTTTAAATTATACCTCCCCACATAAACAATTGCTGTTTTTCTTAAAAAAAAAAAACATGATGCTTCATGCATCATTTACTATAAAATACGTTTTGGAAGCAATTTAAAGGCCAGTTCCGGATTTCAGTTCGGATTACGGATTTCCCGGCTAATAGGTTCGGATATCCGGATCGACTCGGTTTTCCGAACAGTTCGAATTTGGATATTCGGATTTATCCGGATTTTTTGCTATCCCAATCTGGACCAACCCGGATATCAAAAAGAGGTATCCGAGCATCCCTGTTAATCTCTCTAACAAAACCACAGACAGCAACAGAAACCTTTTTTAGGGTGGGGAAATGCGTGAGTCCATATTATATTATAAGTGTTGTGCTGCCACTCTCTCCTTATCTCCAGGACCACCAGTGATCATGAAAAAATCATAGGAGACCATGAAGGTGTTTGTATCTAAACCTCAGCACAGAAGCAGATTTCTAGCTAAAATGCAACACTAAAATGTCATGACCCATTCAGTGAATTTCTGCTAAAAAAAAAAATCTGGCATAATAGTTTCCAAGCTGTAAGCAATCTTTTAAAGCAAAGTTAAAATGCTGGGTGTTAGACCACTTTAAATGCCAGAATCAACACATTTGCAGGTTATGTTAAGAAAAAAAGTGATAGCAAGGGAAATTTTTTTTTTTTCAAAAAGACCTTATACTTTTTGAGAAAATCGATTTTAAGAGTTCAAAGAAAAAAACGATACATTTAAATGCCGGTCAATGACAGATCGTGGGGAATATTTCCCAGCAGTTAATAGCAAAGGTCCCTTACATCCTAGCAAAACCAAATTTGCAGGATATGTTAAAAAGATAGTGATAAGCAATATTTAAAAAAAAAATTGGGAGACGGCAGCTATACGTCCTGCACAGGATGCATTCTAAGCTATAGTAACCGGCTCTGACCCGATTCATTTGATTCAATACAAAAAGAAACGGCTCATTAATGAGCTGGTTACTATAGCTTAGAATGCGTCCTGTGCAGGACGTATAGCTGCCGGCTCCCGCTGTCTCTCCCCACCTGGCTGCACCTGTCACCCTCACCTAGGCTGGCACCCGGTGCACCCATGGGTGCACCAGGTGCCAGGCTAGGTGAGGGTGACAGGTGAGGAGGCGGGGAGGACAGCGGGAGCCGGCGCTATGCGTCGGCAGGACGCATTCTAAGGTATAGTGTATAGGTAATTGCCATGGGAGATCTTCAATCAAGGCAATTGAAGATCGCAAGATTGTAGGATACTGTATTCGTTAGATCATTACCGAGGATATGGGCGTGGGAACATTTTTTTAAAGGTACAGGTAAGTATTTCTGGTTAATTAAGAATATTAAAATACTTTTTTTCGTGGTTGTGTTTTTATTTTATTTAACCCTTTGTGGAAATGGGTAAGGGGTACTGTGTACCCCTATACTCATTTCTCCTGGGAGGGGGGTGGGCATCTGCGGTCCCCTTCTTAAAGGGGACTCCCAGATGCCACCATGAAACCCCCCCCCCCCCCAGGGAGTCATCGTCCCCACCTTCTCCTGGGGCACCGTAAGTGGGGAAGAGCCCCTTGTCCATAGATTGGACAAGGGCTTGGGGGGTGAGGGAAAGGCTTGCTTGCCCCTCTCCCCCGGAGCCCCCCATACCATGGACCATGCGGGCTAGTATAGATTAGGGTGCGAAGCCCCAATCGGCCAGGGCTCCGCATTCTGGCTATATCAGCCTGCGTGGGGGACAAGGGGTCACAGAGGCTCGGGAAGGGGGACTCCATGCCATTTTTTTTTTCAGATTTCCCACACTCAGAACATTCCCCCAAAATAACTTTTTTAATTTTTTTTTTTAAATATTGTTTCCCACTATCTTTTTAACATTTGGTGTAACATTTGGAAAGTTGGTGTTGCTAGGATGTAAGGGGCCTTTGCTATTAACTGCTGGGAAATATTTCCCATGATCTGTCATTGACCGGCATTTAAATGTATTGTTTTTTTCTTTGAAATTTTAAAATCGATTTTCTCAAAAAGTATAAGGTCTTTTTGAAAAAAAAATGTTTTTGCTCCCACTTTTCTTCTTAACATCACCTGCAAATTTGGTGATTCTTGCATTTAAAGGGGCTTTGCTATTAACCCTTAAAGTCGGCGGGTTTTGATTCATGAATTCGTGATCACGGACAAATTTTCCCCTGACCCGGATTCGAATCTACCCGAATCTAATTCCATTCGAACCAGCCGAATCCGAATTTGACCCGGACCCGAATTCGAATGTACTCTGTGAAGAAACGCGTGAAAGTCGCCGCATGGACGCAAGCTGAGGCGGCTGTTTCCGCGGCTGGCATAGCGGAACGCGGAGAAACCGCCGCGTCTGATGCGGCAGTTTGTACGCATAGGCCTGCCTCTCTCAGTAAGGTGGGATGCGGAGGAAACGCCGAACGCTCAGACAGCGTGGTGGCGGATTCCGCATCCCATACAGCTACAACATTACAACACATGACTGGTGTGGCTGGGACTGATAGTCCACACTGGTTTAGGAGGACGCGTGCGCGCGCAGAGAGGCAGGGCTTTTATGGCAGTCAGAGGAAGGTCAGCTGACCAGGCCGGTCAGCTGACAAGTGCAGCAACTTTCATTGGTCCAGCACTTAAGGGAGGTGCTGGAGAGCACTGATGTAAATATACTGGGTGCTGGGCATTCCTCTGGCGTCTGGCGTTGCGATCACTACGTGGTAGCACTCAGACCTTGTTTGTATCTGTGTTCTAGCATAGTTTCCAAAGGTGTTGACGGCCAAGGATCTCACACCTTAGCGTTAGGAATTTGAACTGTATTATTTGTTATGACCTTCTGCCTGCCTGACCATTCCTTGGAACTCTGATTCTGTACCTTGCTACTTCTGATCTCCTGTTGCCAAACTCTGCTCGTTCCTGGACTCTGTATTTGCCTCCTGATTCTGTACCTTGCTACTTCTGATACTCTGTTGCCAAACCCTGCCTGTTCACTGGATTCTGCACCTGTCTCCTGAATCTGTACTTGATCTGTCTGTGTGTGAACGACCTGGCTTGTCCGACCTCGAGAACTAGCCTTACTGTCAGAGGCAGTTCCCAGACCTGTGAGTGACATCCTCTCACTGGTGTCACTCCTACTCTGTCCTTTCCACCTTCAGCCTAGCTCCTCCCCAGGGAGAGTCTAGGCCTACGGAAGGAACATCCCTCTGTGTGAACTCAAAGTATTACTGTTGCATAACATTCACTTGTTACTCAGGTGTCCAGAGGTTAGTGTATATATCTGATTATCGGTGATACTGCAGATCATCAATAATCGGGTATATTCTGCATTCCCGGTGATACTGCAGTTCACCGGTAATCAGACCCTCTCTGTGTTACACCGATCGTTACATACTCAAATCGAATTTGGGTACATTCAAGCATCCCTGTTACTCACCCTGCGCTCGACATTCTACTGACGAGATCTTGCTCGTCAGTCAGGGGCACCTCTAGCTACATAATACTGAGGTTCCCATAGCTACCTAATACTAGGGGGGGCGCTCTAGCTAATTAATAATGAGGGAACTTCTGAATACCTAATACTAAGGGTCACCTGTAGCTACCTATGATAGGCAAGGGAATTAAGGGGGAAGTGACAGCTGGGCCAGCCAGCACACTTGCAGTGCGGTTTGGCGGGTGTTTGTAGGTTCATGGAGGGCGAAGTCTTGGATGCCAGGACACCTGTGCCTAGAGGCTCCTGTGAGGTAAATCTGGGCTTGCTCTCCCTCTACTAATACCTAAACCTGACTCCAGAACTTTTGAACAGGAATGTTTGCAGAGAGCAGAGCTGTGGCTTCACAAGTATGTATGCCTTAATTACCGTATATTGAATGACTAGCACACATCAGGGACAGGACAAACGATAAACAAATATTTAAAAAGTAATTATGGTGTAACGTCTGATCACATGGCATGATGTCATTTATGCACGTGTCTCAGAATAAGGAGGTGTGCACCTAAGTCCTGCCTCTGTGAAGACTGCATAAAAGATCCCAGTGCCAGGTTTGTGAAGCAGACCAGCACAGAATAATCCTTACATTATGAAGATTACTGGGGTGCTAGTTATTGTGCTTATTGCACTGTTCAGCCTCTCAGGTCTGTTTTAGCTACTTGTACTCATCTACTTATTTAGCTAGCATACTGTTTGGCATTATAGAAAGTATTAGCATCATAAGCTGATTGTATTTTTCCTATTTATTTTCAGATGTGAATTACATTGCTGCAGAAAGGGAGGTAAATTCAATCACACTACCTGTGCCATGATAATTGTATGCTCTCTTTTATTCCTCTGTAGTGTCAGATGATTTTCACCAGCAAGGGATAGACAAAGCTTTACTGTCTGGTTTATGTTTTCAGACTTTATGTCCACTTTAATACATTCTGATCTGTAATTAAATCTGTGCTGGAAGACATAGTTGAATAATTATTGGAATGCTTTACCAAAGTATGCTTGTGGAACACTCACAGGGCTTGATTCCCAAAATGTTACTGTACACTGATAGCACACATTGGGCTTGATTCACAAAAGAGTGCTGTGTTAGCAAGGCCGTTTTCGCGTGACTTTTCGCATTGCGCCAGATCAAGAATTTTCATGCGAAACGATAACGTTTCGCGCGCAAACGCGAATTTTCGCGCGAAAACGATATCGATTGCTAACAGTTAGCACTCTTTTGTGAATCAAGTCCATTAAGTTTAACGCACAGTAACACATGGTGCATAAGCCTGGGAGATAAAAGGCATTCTCAGGGATGTCTTCGTGTTTGTGAAACCATGTTTCCGTGAAACAGAGGGCCGGACTGTTCCTGCCGAGCTCCCTTCTGTCGCAGAGGAGATGCAGTTCATCTACTTTGTTGGGGAGGTAGCGGACATTTGCCAAGAGGAATGAGGGGATGGCTGATCACAGACCTGTCTTCTTTAACCTCACGAGGGCGCCTGCTGGACAGCCCACCCGCCGCTGACCCGCACAGAGCCCCAGAGCAGGATCCAAGATTTGCTGGATGTGGTTGGACCAGGTTGGACAGGAGCCTGGCTTCAGGGGGTGAGGGACTGTGTTGTTCCCACCATATGTATGTACGGTGCCTACATGTATGGGCACCAGTCCTCACCAGTCCTCATGCCCCTGTAAGTCGAGGCACCTTTTGATGGAGAAAATACTGGCTTTGGGGTGTGGCCTGGAGGGTGTGGCCTAAAAGTGGGAGGGGTTTGTTACGACCCTTTTTAAAAAATGGCACAGGTAAAATTTAAAATTATAAAAATAAACACAAATGTTAAATAGTTTAAAGAACACCGGTAAGGTTAAAAATTGCCCCTGGTTGGTACATACCTCTGGAAGTGGAAGCCTCTAAATCCTAATGAGGCTTCCTCCATCCTCCTCAGCCAGCCTGATACTGTGCTGGGACCCTTGTTGTTGCCGCGCGCAGTAGCAGCTTTCCACTGGCGAAAATATCCGAGCCCGATCAGGTCTGCTCTACTGCGGAGGATGGGGGAAGCCTCTATTATTCAGAGGCTTATTCCCTCCCGAGGAACGTTCCCCCCAGGGGCACTTTTTTCCTAAGGTACACTTTAAAGGTGTTCATTATTGATACATTTCCACGACTGATAGATCCTTTCCAATCAATGCAATAATCAATCTGATGCAATTGGCCCTGCCCCATTAATGACTGAATAACTGGTAGCCAAGTTGATCAGATTATCAGAATCTAACTGTTTTTTTCGGATCGATCCTATCGAATTGGCTAACGGGAATTTGACCATTAATGGGTATGACCAATCCTTTCTGCCTGATTACCGCGGAAACGATCAGTCGCAGAATTGTATCATTAAGAGTCTGGAGGGAGGACAGGGGCTGATGGAGGGTTGGGGGGGGGGGGGCAGGGTAGGGGGGAGGGCAAAAGAGAGGGAGCAAGAGAGAGAGGGGTGAAGAGTGAAAGGGGGAAGAGCGAAAGAGAGAGGGGGGGAGAGGGAGGAGAGAGAGAGGGACAGGGGGGAAGAGAAAGAGAGGGGGAGGAAGAGAGAGAGAGAAGAGAGAGAGGGGGGGGGGGGGAGAGAGGGGGGAAGAGAGAGAGGGGGGAGAGAGAAGGGGAGAGAGAGACACACCTGTGTGTTCTTCCACCTTGTCTTTACAGAGTAGCACTTCAGCTGTGACAAGTCATCTAGGGGACCTCTCTCCTGTCTTGAAACTGCTGGCTTCTGCCTGAGGGGCTGGGCTGGCTCATTGCTGATTTCACTGCCTGGGGGGCTGGGCTGGCTCATTGCTGTTTTCACTGCACACACCACATTTGCAGTGTCAGAGTCCTCTCCTACACATCGCAGCTCACACAGACAGCAGAACGTTAATTATGTGCTGGTTCTGCTGAAGACGTGTCTCTGCCTTCTCAGCTGAACTCTTCCGTTCCTCTGTGTGTTTTTCTCCCTCTACACAGTGTAGTGTGAGCCTGTGCCTGAGCTGAGCAGCTGACTCCTGTCATAAGGCCAGGAGGACAATTCAGAGGATGCACGTGACGCTGCTCAGGGAAGACCAGTGAGCTCATGGATTCTCTCTTGGCTGGCCCCCCCCTTCCCGAGAATCCTCACTGGTGATTGGCTGGCAGTGCAAGGCCAGCCAATCCAAGAAGAGAGGAGGGAGATCTGTCTCCAGGTTGCACAGCTGGGAGCCTGGGGCTAATTTTACCGGCGCCGGCTTTTAAGTGGTTTTTCCGGCCGGGCCGGCCAGATACTGGCTGGGTGACAACCCTAGTTCATACTAATGCTGGAAAGTTTGATGTAACTGGACCACTAAGCAAAAAAAAATAAATAAAACTGTATGCGGACACTTCTTGGGGATGACTTTTTGTTTCTACAAATGTATACTGTAACAAATATGCTTTAACTACTTCACAACCATGGAGTTTTAAAGCGGCAGGGTATTGTGCCATTTGTAAATGACAAGACACTACCTACATACTGTCTGTGATAATTGTACCAACACATACATTTATATGTCCAAGATTAATAGTTATATATATATCTTTATATATATATATATATATATATATATATATATATATATATATATATATATACATATATACTGTATATATATACAGTGGCTTGCAAAAGTATTCGGCCCCCTTAAAGTTTTCCACATTTTGTCACATTACTGCCACAAACATGAATCAATTTTATTGGAATTCCACGTTAAAAACCAATACAAAGTGGTGTACACGTGAGAAGTGGAACGAAAAGCATACATCATTCCAAACATTTTTTACAAATAAATAACTGCAAAGTGGGGTGTGCGTAATTATTCAGCCCCCTGAGTCAATATTTTGTAGAATCACCTTTTGCTGCAATTACAGCTGCCAGTCTTTTAGGATATGTCTCTACCAGCTTTGCACATCTAGAGACTGAAATCCTTGCCCATTCTTCTTTGCAAAACAGCTCCAGCTCAGACAGATTAGATGGACAGCGTTTGTGAACAGCAGTTTTCAGATCTTGCCACATATTCTCAATTGGATTTAGATCTGGACTTTGACTGAACCATTCTAACACATGGATATGTTTTGTTTTAAACCATTCTATTGTTGCCCTGACTTTATGTTTAAGGTCGTTGTCCTCCTAGAAGGTGAGCCTCCGCCCCAGTCTCAAGTCTTTTGCAGACTCCAAGAGGTTTTCTTCCAAGATTGCACTGTATTTGGCTCCATCCATCTTCCCATCAACTCTGACCAGCTACCCTGTCCATGCTGAAGAGAAGCACCCCCAGAGCATGATGCTGCCACCACCATATTTGACAGTGCGGATGGTGTGTTCTGAGTGATGTGCAGTGTTAGTTTTCTGCCACACATAGCGTTTTGCATTTTGGCCAAAAGTTCCATTTTGGTCTCACCTGATCAGAGCACCTTCTTCCACATGTTTGATGTGTCCCCCACATGGCTTGTGGCAAACTGAAAACGGGACTTCTTATGCTTTTCTGTTAATGGCTTTCTTCTTGTCACTCTTGCAGTGCACGACTAATAGTTGTCCTATGGACAGATTCCTCCACCTGAGCTGTAGATCTCTGCAGATTGTCCAGAGTCACCATGGGCCTCTTGACTGCATTTCTGATCAGCGCTCTCCTTGTTCAGCCTGTGAGTTTAGGTGGACGGCCTTGTCTTGGTAGGTTTACAGTTGTGCCATACTCCTTCAATTTCTGAATGATCGTTTGAACAGTGCTCCGTGGGATGTTCAAGGCTTTGGAAATCTTTCTGTAGCCTAAGCCTGCTTTACATTTCTCAATAACTTTTATCCCTGACCTGTCTGGTGTGTTCTTTGGACTTCATGGTGTTGTTGCTCCCAAGATTCTCTTAGACAACCTCTGAGGCCGTCACAGTGCAGCAGCTGTATTTGTACTGATATTAGATTACACACAGGTGCACTCTATTTAGTCATTAGCACTCATCAGACAATGTCTAAGGGCAACTGACTGCACTCAGACCAAAGAGGGCTGAATAATTATGCACACCCCACTTTGCAGTTATTGAGTTGTAAAAAATTTTTTGTTGCACTTCTCACGTGTACACCACTTTGTATTGGTCTTTCACGTGGAATTCCAATAAAATTGATTCATGTTTGTGGCAGTAATGTGACAAAATGTGGAAAACTTCAAGGGGGCCGAATACTTTTGCAAGCCACTATATATATATATATATATATATATATATATATATATATATCCGGTTCAGCCCCACAGTGTCGAAAACCTAATGTATCCGAGCAACGTTCACCTCCCATTCATTCGCCAATAACTTTATCACTACTTATCACAATGAAATGATCTATATCACGTTTTTTCCACCACCAATTTGGCTTTCTTTGGGTGGTACATTTTGCTAAGAATTATTTTTTTCCAAATCCATTTTAACAGGATGATTAAGAAAGAAATGAAAAAAATTCATTATTTCTCAGTTTTTGGCCATTATAGTTTTAAAACTCATGTATTTTATTTGCCCATTTGTCCCGGTTATTACACCATTTAAATGATGTCCCTATCACAATTTATGGCGCCAATATTTTATTAAGAAATAAAGGTGCATTTTTTCGATTTCCTTCCATCACTATTTACAAGCTTATAATTTAAAATAATATAATAATATACTCTCTTGACATGCATATTTAAAAAGTTCAGACCTTTAAGTAACTATTTATGTTGTTTACATTTTTTTTATTGTAATTTTTTTTATTTCTTTTTTATTAAAAAATGTATTTGGGTAATTTTTGGTGTGGAAGGAAAACAGCTAATTTTAAATGTAAAATAATGTAATTGTTGAAAAAAATTTTTATGTGGCGGTAGTTTACTATTTGGCCACAAAAAAGTCCTGGATGCGAACGGTCTCGCATCCAGGAACTAGAAAGTGGATGGGAAGTATTTTTTTGTGCAGAAAGATGACGGTCTCTGATGAGAGGTCGACGGTTTTTCTGCGGAAAACTGAGATCGGTGAATGGGAACTATATTCCCGATTGCCCGATTGCTCGCAGCAGAGCCTATCTGGACGAACATCCTCGTCCAGATAGACTGAACTGGTTAAATATATATACTGTATATATTTTGCTAGTTTAACGCTTTAAAAGGTTTAGGGAAAATATAGGCCATTAGTCAATTCACTTGTTGTCCTAGGTTTTCTGCTCTGGGATAATTTTTCATATCCTGTTTTCCTGTTTAAAGCAACTATTCAGCATTCGGCAATGTAAAAAGTAGATGAAAAGGCACTGCCAAAATATTTTTTTTTGCTTGCTGGTGGCTTAAAAGGCATTTAACTGATAAAATTTGGAAAAAAAAAACACCTAGGAAAAAACTCAGGAGAAAAAGTGAATTAAACAGGGCCCATGATAGTAAAACATTCTTTGTTATGTCTCATCTTTTCTCAGTCTTTAGCAATGTTAAACAGATATAGATGTAGCATGTTCCACAAATGGATGGTTCTGCCAGTAAACATTAGAAAAATTGAATACAAGTGTAAGTACAAATGACAAAATTGTTCCTTATGCTAGGTTCACAGTGGGTGTTGCATTGCATTCCCTGTAACAGCAAGAACACAACGGATATGGAAAGTGGCGCCACACGTTATCCATGCATTGTTTCGCATACAGTCAATGAAAAATGCGCTTTACCGCCTCTGTAAACATGCACGTTTTGCATCAAAACACTGCATGCAGTGTGGTAGGGTACCGCACTCTGATCGCATGCAACGCAGTGGCTGCACTTTTGTATTGCAATGTGACATTCCATATTGCAATGTGGCCATTATGCTGAACAGCAGCACCCCACGGTGATCCTAGCCTTAGCAAACATAATCAGCATTACTTTAATACAGCGGTTGTCAAAATGTTAGTTTACATAAGGACATTATTAAAATAAGACCTGTTTTTGGGACAGAAGTAGGGCAACATTTAAAAATACATTTTCATGTTAAGCTGTTTTATTTTTTGCAATTAACCTTCCTGGCAGTATTTATGAGCCTGACTGTGCCTCTAAAACCTACTGAAAACTGTAATGACGAGTCAGGCTCGTCAATACCACCAAGGAAATTTAAAACTTCTCTGCTCCGCCGCTTCCCCAGGGCCAGTGCCAACAGCCATCTAGCTGCCCTAGGGAAGCCCATATAAATAAACACAGTCCTAGCAGAGCGGAGAAGTTGCAGCAGTGTCAAGATTCCCGCTTTCTCCCTCCCTGCAGCAATGCCCAGTGCTAGGAATCATGTGCAAGCTTTACTCACCGTGCCTCTCCCCATCGCCGATCGCACCACCTCCGCCGCATACAGTCCTGGTCTATTGTCCCGAGCATGATGCCATCAAGCTGAGTCCCGGTGCTCTGGACAGTAGACCGGGACTGTATGCGGCAGAGATGGTGCGATCGCCGATGGAGAGAGGCATGGTGAGTAAAGCTCACACATGATTCACAGTGACGGGAATCACTGCAGGGAGGGTGGGAAGATGAGAAGGGTATACCACTAGATGACCTAGAATGGAAAGGAGGGAGGGGGAATATCACTGGATGACCAGGGCATTTTTGTTTGATAGGGGGAGGGAATGGGAAGGAGGGGGGATACCACTAGATCACCAGGGAATTTTTTCTTGATGAGGCGGGGGGGGGGGGGAATGGGAAGGAGGGGGGTGATACCACTGGATCACCAGGAAACTTTTTTTAATGAGGGGAGGGAATGGGGGGATACCACTAGATCACCAGGGAATTAGTTTGGGGGGGGGGGGGGAGGGATACCACTGCATCACCAGATAATTACTTGAATGGGGAGGGATACAACTAGAGCACAAGGGAAATATTTGGAAAGGGAGGAGGGATATCACTATATCACCAGAGAATAATTTACAATGGTTGGAGGGAGGAGATATTGGGGGGGTCTTATACTTGGTAACTCACCATTGGCATGTTGATCCTTTGTTGTGTACCTCTAATAGCTTCCCCAATTTCTTCTTCCATGTCCCATGGTGGATTTACTTCTCCCTCGGCATTGACATGTTTCGGTGATTCATGTTGATGACTCCAGGGTTACGCAATGGCAGCAAAATAATTTTTTTGTATAGAATTCAATACAATTCAGTACAATAATCTGTACACAATTCAATATAATAACCAGTATTGAATTTATTTAAAAAAAAAAAAAAAAGTAATTAGGAAAAAAATGCTTGAAAATTATTTGAAATTAATTGTTTAATTCATTATTTGAAATGAACTACTTTTTGTTTTGCAAAGAAATCCCGTGGAGATAGATCACCAGGGAGGTTAAAATGAAATACATCTGCTTTGACTATGTATATATAATTAAACCATATTTTATGAATCCCAAAGATATTTGCTTTATACAGAGCAGGGCTGGCTCTAGACTTTTTCTGCCTTAAGAAAACTTGCGAGGATGCACCCCCAAGGCATAGGTGTACTCAGTATAGGCAGCAGGTAGCCAGGCATAGGTGCACCCATTATAGGCAGGTAGCAGGGCATAGGTGCACCCAGTATAGGCAGCAGGTAGCCAGGCATAGGTGCACCCATTATAGGCAGGTAGCAGGGCATAGGTACACCCAGTATAGGCAGCAGGTAGCCAGGCATAGGTGCACCCAGGATAGGCAGGTAGACAGGCGTAAGTGCACCCAGTATAAGCAGGTAGCCAGGCATAGGTGCACCCAGTATATACAGCAGGTAGCCAGGCATAGGTGCACCCAGTATAGGAAGCAGGTAGCCAGGCGTATGTGCACTCAGAATAGGCAGGTAGCCAGGCATAGGTGCATCCAATTGGGGCAGCAGGTAGCCAGGCATAGGTGCACCCAGTATAGGCAGCAGGTAGCCAGGCATAGGTGCACCCAGTTCAGGCAGGTAGCCAGACATAGGTGCACACAGGATAGGCAGATAGCCAGTCATAGATGCACTCAGTATAGGCAGATAGCCAGGATAAGGTCCCCCCCCACCCAGTTAACCAGATAAATTGGAATTTACTAACTGCAAGACCCTCCTCCCCAGCTTGCTGGCGCTGTTCTGCCCGGCATTGTCACACCTCAGAACAGCGGTAGCTAACACTGAAGATAATTGCTTGCCGCCCAGTGATGGAGCGTATACAGGAAGTAACATCTCTGCTCGCTTCATGTATTTGAAGTGTTAGCTACCGTAAAAGTGTAATAAAGTGCCACACATATGGTACCGCCGTACTCAGGAGAAGTAGTATAATGTGTTTTGGGGTGTATTTTTACACATACCCATGCTGGGTGGGAGAAATATCTCTGTAAATGACAATTGTTTGATTTTTTTTACACACAATTGTCCATTTACAGAGAGATTTCTCCCACCCAGCATGGGTATGTGTAAAAATACACCCCAAAACACATTATACTACTTCTCCTGAGTACGGCGGTACCACATGTGTGACACTTTTTTGCAGCCTAGATGCGCTAAGGGGCCCAACGCCCTATTCACAGGTCATTTTGAGGCATTTGTTTTCTAGACTACTCCTCACGGTTTAGGGCCCCTAAAATGCCAGGGCAGTATAGGAACCCCACAAGTGACACCATTTTAGAAAGAAGATACCCCAAGGTATTCCGTTAGGTGTATGGCGAGTTCATAAAAGATTTTATTTTTTGTCACAAGTTAGTGAAAAATGACACTTTGTGAAAAAAAACCATTAAAAATTAATTTCTGCTAACTTTTGACAAAAAATAAAATCTTCTATGAACTCGTCAGTCGTCATACACCTAACAGAATACCTTGGGGTGTCTTTTTTTTTAAATGGGGTCACTTGTGGGGTTCCTATACCGCCCTAGCATTTTACGGGCCCAAAACCGTGAGTAGTCTGGAAACCAAATGTCTCAAAATGACTGTTCAGGGGTATAAGCATCTGCAAATTTTGATGACAGGTGGTCTATGAGGGGGCGAATTTTGTGGAACTGGTCATAAGCAGGGTGGCCTTTTGGATGACAGGTTGTATTGGGCCTGATCTGATGGATAGGAGTGCTAGGGGGGTGACAGGAGGTGATTGATTGGTGTCTCAGGGAGTGGTTAGAGGGGAAAATAGATGCAATCAATGCACTGGGGAGGTGATCGGAAGTGGGTCTGAGGGGTATCTGAGGGTTTGGCTGAGTGATCAGGAGCCCACACGGGGCAAATTAGGGCCTGATCTGATGGGTAGGTGTGCTAGGGGGTGACAGGAGGTGATTGATGGGTGTCTCAAGGTATGATTAGATGGGGGAATAGATGCAAGCAATGCACTGGCGAGGTGATCAGGGCTGGGGTCTGAGGGCGTTCTGAGGGTGTGGGCGGGTGAATGAGTGCCCTAGGGACAGATAGGGGTGTAATCTGATGGGTAGCAGTGACAGGGGGTGATTGATGGGTAATTAGTGGGTGTTTAGGGTAGAGAACAGACGTAAACACTGCACTTGGGAGGTGATCTGACGTCGGATCTGCGGGCGATCTATTGGTGTGGATGGGTGATCAGATTGCCCGCAAGGGGCAGGTTAGGGGCTGATTGATGGGTGGCAGTGACAGGGGGTGATTGATGGGTGGCAGTGACAGGGGGTGATTGATGGGTGATTGACAGGCGATTGACAGGTGATCAGTGGGTTATTACAGGGAAGAACAGATGTAAATAATGCACTGGCGAATTGATAAGGGGGGGTCTGAGGTCAATCTGAGCGTGTAGGCGGGTGATTGGGTGCCCGCAAGGGGCAGATTAGGGTCTGATCTGATGGGTAACAGTGACAGGTGGTGATAGGGGGTGATTGATGGGTGATTGATGGGTAATTAGTGGGTGTTTAGGGTAGAGAACAGATGTAAACACTGCACTTGGGAGGTGATCTGACGTCGGATCTGCGGGCGATCTATTAATGTGGGTGATCAGATTGCCCACAAGGGGCAGGTTAGGGGCTGATTGATGGGTGGCAGTGACAGGGGGTAATTGATGGGTGATTGATGGGTGATTGACATGTGATTGACAGGTGATGAGGGGGATATATGCATACAGTACACAGGGGGGGGGGGGTCTGGGGAGAATCTGAGGGGGGGGGGTGATCAGGAGGGAGCAGGGGGCAGTTTAGGGCATAAATGATGGGTGATTAGGGGGGTGATTGGGTGCAAACAGTGGTCTGGGGGGTGGGCAGCGGGGGGGTCTGAGGGGTGCTGTGGGCGGTCAAGTGGCAGGGGGGGGGGGAATCAGTGTGCTTGGGTGCAGACTAGGGTGGCTGCAGCCTGCCCTGGTGGTCCTTCGGACACTGGGACCACCAGGGCAGGAGGCAGCCTGTATAATACACTTTGTATACATTACAAAGTGTATTATACACTTTGTATGCGGCGATCTGGGTGCTACTAACCCGCCGGCGCTTCCGAACGGCCGGCGGGTTACAGCGCGAGGGGGGCGGAGCCAGTCGCCGGTGGCTGATCGCGTCACGAATGACGTGATCGCTCGCCCATGCCCGTACAAGGACCGCCGCCAATTGTACCCAATTGTACATGCGGCGGTCCTTGCGTGATCCACTTGCTGGCCGCCTCTGTGCAGTGGGTGGTTGGCAAGTGGTTAAAGAGACTCTGAAGTCTCCAAAAATTCAGCTTTTTACTGCTAAAACCTGCTCAACATAATTGCCCTAACTAAAACGCTGCATCCCCGTGGCTGGACACTAACTAAATCCCCCCAAACTCCCCGGGGCACACTGCGGGGAGCGCTTCCGTGAGTGTCAGAACTTTCAGCTGCAACTCTGCCTCTACACGCGTCTATCAGCGCATATCTCTGCCTCTGCCCGCCCCTCTCTGTCTTCCATCACTGAGAGGGGTGGGGAAGAGGCGGAGATACACGCTGATAGATGTGCATGGAGGCAGAGCTGCAGCTGAAAGCTCTGCCTCCCGGGGCAGCAAAATCCATGACCAAGAAAGTCGTGGATTTTGCGAGGGGAGTTTTGGGGGATGTAGTTAGAGTTCAGCCGCGGGGATGTGGCATTTTAGCAATAATGTTGAACAGGTTTTTCGTAATAAAAAGCTGCATTTTCTGAGACTTCAGTGTTTCTTTAAGTTGAATTATTGAAATAAATGGACTTTTGCACAATATTCTAATTTTTCGAGTTTGACCTGTAAGTGTAGTGTTCAGATTAACCTCTAGTGGATACTTGTATAGAGCTTGGTATATTATAGGTGGTATTGGCAGTAGCAAACCGTAGCGCTGTATGATTTTCATTTGCATTACCATAACTAGACCAGGTTCACATTAGACAAGTAAGATAAGTTTTAATACATAATAACCGCTTTTTTGTTCTTCTCACAGCCTAAGTGTCCAACTGGACAAGTTGCAAAAGGGGGTTATGCCTGTAACAAAATGTTGATGCAAGTATGTGGAACAGATGGCGATACTTATAATAATGAATGCGACCTTTGCAATGGCAAACTGTAAGTACAATAACATATAGAATAGGATATAACTTTGAATTTCATTAAAGCGATGTTCAAATCTTGTGATGTAAAGCAATTATGTGATAACAATATAAATGTTGCATCTTATAATTGATTGTTTTCATTGATATTTTGATGACAGTTAATTTGGGGTGCCAGTGGAGAGGTGTGAAAGTTTGTGCGTTGACATGGGTTTATTGAATTGTCAGCATAACTAGGAAATTTGGGTGCTAAAGGTGCCTGACAGATCAAAGGTGCCTCTGTTTTGGCCTATTTACACACAAGGTAAACACAGGTCTTCCCAATTCTGTGATGACAGCAGATGATCTGCTGATCTGGTATTCTTCTATCTGTGGGGTAGATTCACTAACCTGTGGTATGCAAAATAACGTGTAAGGGCCCGTTTCCATTACGGTGATTTCGCCGGCGATTCTGCAGAGTTTCCCCGCACATGATTCGCACAGGGAAACTCTGCCATAGGGGATGACGGGGCTGCGGCAGAAACGCGTGCGGGAGCGATTCGGCCGGAACCCCCTGCAGAATTCGCGGCGGAGGCTGCGAATCCCATAGCCGTGCATGGCGCGGCTCATGGGATTCGCCTGCAATCCCGCCCACCCGCTCAGTGCCGGCGTGCGTCTGCGAGACGCATGCCGCACTAGTGGAGACGAGCCCTTAGTCTTACTGCACGATAAGTAGAGCATAGGGAATTGCATGTAATGTATAGCATTATGCTCTACTGATCATGCGTTAAGACTTACACATGTATTCTGCTTACTGCAATTTAGTGAACCTACCCCTATTATGATGCTTATTATGAGAAAGCCAAAAGTCTTCCCAACCATCAGCCTGGGATCATGTAGGGTATTTAAAGTGACCAGGAGGCTAGAGTTATATAGAGGTTGCCATATTTTTTTACTTTTAAAGAGAACCCGAGGTGGGTTTGAAGAATATTATTTGCATACAGAGGCTGGATCTGCCTATACAGCCCAGCCTCTGTTGCTATCCCAAACACCCCTAAGGTCCCCCTGCACTCTGCAATCCTTCATAAATCACAGCCACGCTGCTGACAAACAGCTTGTCAGAGCTTGCTGTGTTTATCTCTATAGTGTCAGTCTGCTGCTCTCCCCGCCTCCTGCAGAACTCCAGTCCCCGCCTGCATCCCTTCCCTCCCTGCTGATTGGAGGGAAGAGACAGGGGCAGGGATCAGAGCTATGCAGGAGGCGGGGGAGCAGCTGAGACTGACACTACAGATGTAAACACATATTTCAGTGCAATCATTGTGGCCCCCACAGTGTCCTCACTCACCATCATTTGGAAGTAATGTCTGAGATCCACCAGTCACCGACAGCGATCACTCTCTTTTGGTTCCATCAGAAAGGGTCAGTACATCCATATCACCTGACTCCCTCCAACTGGTATTCTCAGTATAACCCTATCATGACCCTAACACTGCTTGAAATTCCAACACTAGCCTTCCTTAACCTCTGTAATGTGCTTTGACTGCCAAAACGACTTATTTTTTTAGGTGCACAAATAAATGTATCTCCCAACTATGGGGTGTCAAGTGCTTTTTCTACAGAAAGTAGTCTTTGGGCTGCATAGGAGACACGTAACAGAGACTCAAAATCACATGGAAAACGCATTAAAACGCTATGCATATGCATCACCATAGACGTTTATTCTGTGCGTTTTGGCACCAATCCTGCACAATATGCAACAAAACCAGCGTTCTGAAATGCATACTGTAAATTGCAGGTCTCTGCATTTTATTCTGTGTCCTATTGACTAATATTGCTGCATAAAATGCAGCGTTTTACGCAACACTGCTATGTGTGCACCCAGCCTGAAGCTTACTGCATCTCGGGATGCAGTTCTGTGAATCAATTACGGCTGCTGAAAACATTGTCACACTTGCATCCATTGTAGCTTTATAGACTTGCATTGTAGCCCTCATCAATATAATGGGCCTGATTCACAAAGCGGTGCAAAGTGTTTGCACGCCTGTGAAAAGCCCCTTATCATGCCTAAACTCAGTTTAGGCGTGATAAAATGAAACTCGCGCGAAATTCCCGCGTGCAAAGTGTCCAGTAAAACTTTGCGCGCGGGACTTTGCGCGTGATAAAGAGCACAAATTGGTGCTAACTCATCGGTGCAAAGCTTATCACGCCTAAAGTCTTTTAGGCGTGATAACTGAGTTATCACCGCTTTGTGAATCAGGCCCAATGTCTCAATCCTATGTGTTCTTTTTTTGTGCCATTTTCTGCAGGAATTGACGTTTATGGAAAGTTTTTCCTTTTTTAGTTAATGAATGGGACAAAAATTCACTATTTTAATCGACTGCCCACAATGTTTACCAACAGTTGGCTACATTGTGCCTTAAAGTGATCCTTAAGTAAAAAAAAATGACTTTTACTCACCTGGGGCTTCCAATAGCCCCCTGCAGCTGTCCGGTGCCATCACTGTGTCCCTCCGATCCTCGTGTCCCCGCCGGCAGCCACTTCCAGTTTCGCTGTCAGGAGCCGACAGGCTGGGAACGCGAGTGATTCTTCGCGTTCCCAGCCACAATTGCGCCCTCTATGCTGCTATAGCATATAAGCATGAAGCATATAGCAGCATAGAGGGCGTAATTGTGGCTGGGAACGCGAAGAATCACTCGCGTTCCCAGCCTGTCGGCTCCTGACGGCGAAACCGGAAGTGGCTGCCGGCGGGGACACGAGGATCGGAGGGACACGGCGAGGGCACCGGACAGCTGCAGGGGGCTATTGGAAGCCCCAGGTGAGTAAAAGTAATTTTTGGGAGGGACTTACGGATCACTTTAACCTTTTGGGGACCGCGGGAATACGTTTCTACGCCGCTCCTGCGGCGCATCTACTCTGATCCGGCGTTGGATCTACGCCGCCGGTTCCCCGCTACCTCCCGCCGATCGGGTCTCCTGGCCGCCCGTAATTCGGCTGTCAATAGACAGCCGGGAAGTTAATTTATGCGTAAGGAGCCTTTTTCATTGGCTCCTTACCATGTGATCACTGTGAGCCAATCACAGTGATCACTGGGCAGAAAGCAACAAAGTTGCTTTCTCGCCCGCCCTCCCTGTCAGACTGTCAGCGATCTCTGATAGAGAGAGCTGCAGCTGCTGTGTCTGTGTCTCACAGACGGTTTTAATGTTAAAAAAAAAACTATTTTAACTATTGTACACCTTTGATCCCCTCTGATCCCTTCCCAAACACCTATAGTGTTAGTGTAGTCTAGGGTCTGTATTGTATCAGTGTAGATCAGTGTAGATCAGTGTACAAAGGAGTGTAGATAGACATATATATATATATAGTGTAGGGGTAGAGAGTACAGTATATAGGAGTGGGTGTAGAGAGGAGTGTATATAGTGTAGTGTAGAGAGAAGTGTATATATAGTGTATATGTAGTGTAGAGAGAAGTGAGTATATACTGTATACATAGTGTAGTGTAGAGGAGGAGTGTATATATACTGTATACATAGTGTAGTGTAGAGAGGAGTGTATATATACTGTATATATAGTGTAGTGTAGAGAGGAGTGTATATATACTGTATATATAGTGTAGTGTAGAGAGGAGTGTATATATACTTTATATATAGTGTAGTGTAGAGAGGAGTGTATATATAGTGTAGTATATACAGCACTGTATATATATTTCTGTGGAAAGTGACTGCATATAGGGGCCGTACCCATATACAGTTTGTGTATATACTGCCATTTCTTAAAAAGGCAGAAATGACGAAGAGGACGTACTCTCTTCAGCAGGCGTATGAACTTATGTGCCTGTCTGGTGAAAGCAGCGAGGAGGTGGACAACTCTGACTCGGAGTTTGAGCCAGTCGTCGACAGCGACACCATATCCGCTGATTCAGAAATTGAGGATCAGTCCTCTCCCCAACCAAACAGCAGCGGGAGGCAGAGAGAGACTGTCGTGACAGCCAGCCAGACAAACAGTGGAGAGAGCAGAGTACCCCCTGCAAAACGCCGGCGCCGCCACACATTGATACCAGAGGACATGGCTAATCCTGTGTGGTCACCCGCCAATTTGGAAGCAGTCGAGCAACCACCATTTACCGCCCAGGCAGGAATATCCATAGACACCACAAATTTCTCCCCAATGGATTTCTTTCAGCTGATAATATCGGATGAGCTGTTGGGGATGATTGTGGAGCAAACAAATCTGTATGCTCAGCAGCACATCGCTGCTCACCCAGGGTCCAGTTATGCAAAGCCCGGTCACTGGAAGCCCACTACAATCCCCGAATTTAGAAAATTTTTAGGGCTTTTCCTGAATATGGGCATCACCATAAAACATCATTATAAAGACTACTGGAGCAAGGTATCCATCCATCACATGGGCATTTTCTCATGCACTATGTCCAGAACACGTTTTCTGACAATATTGCGTTTCCTGCATTTTAATGATAACGCTCAGTGTGCATCCAGTACCAGCCCAAATTTTGATCGGCTTTATAAAATCCGTCCCCTTATCAATTATTTTTCCCAAAAATTTCCAGAGCTATACACGCCTGAAAAAGATATTTCCATCGATGAATCCCTCATACATTTCACCGGACGTCTGGCCATAAAGCAGTACATACCCTCTAAACGCACGAGGTATGGTGTCAAAATGTACAAGCTTTGTGAAAGCACCAGTGGCTATACCTGGTCATTCAGGATTTATGAGGGGAAGGACAGCCAATTAGAGCCCCCTGGGTGCCCAGATTACATCGGCACAAATGGGAAAGTGGTGTGGGACTTAATTACCCCATTGCTAAATAATGGCTATAATCTCTACCTGGACAACTTCTACACGAGTATACCCCTTTTTAAACATCTGTTCAGCCAGAAAACCCCTGCTTGTGGTACAATGAGATCGAACCGTAAAGGCTTCCCACAGACGCTAGTCAACAGGCGCCTTGAAAGAGGAGAGTCACAATATCTTCGCAGCAATGAAATGCTGGCGGCGAAGTATAAGGACAAAAGGGATGTGTACATGCTTTCTACAATACATCCAGCAGCAAACGCACCGACCAGGACAGATGGTGTACAGAAGCCATTATGTATCCACGAGTACAACCAGTACATGGGAGGTGTGGACTTCAACGACCGTCTTGTACAGTCACACCTGGCCTTGCGCAAGTCAAAGTACTGGTATAAAAAGGTTGCAATTTATTTAATTCAAGTGGGCATCGTTAATTCTTGGATACTCCACAAAAAGTCCACAAACAGTGGTACCTATAAGGCCCGGTTCACACTTGCGGTTTTGTCAAAACCGCACCGGATGTCCGGACCGCACCGTATCCGGACCGGACCTGATCCGTACGGTTCCTATCCGGATCCGGTCCGGATCCGGTCCGTTTGCATCCGGTTTCCGTGCGGTGTGAACACGGTTGCGGTCCGGATCCGGTTTCTTAAGGAGATAACAACCTGTTATTACCTGGGGTCTGGGAGGTCAGCAGAAGGGTCTGGGGTCATTGTTGGAGACAGGTGGACGTGTGGAGACCATCCGTGGATACAGAGACTGCAGTTGGGACCATGGATCCAGGCATTTTTTACTCGTATACCTGGGAATTCTCTGTTGTTCGCCTCCTCGTTATCAGACTTATATCAGACATGTTGCTGCCTAGAGCTCCAGCATGAAATCGCTGCTGCCCCACCTGAACGCTGGGCCCATGTGGTCCCCATCCAAAATGCATAGGAAGTGGGGTAGAACGTCCGGTTTTTGTAGCCAGTGTGTTGTGCGCTCTCCGGTTCTCATTGGTTTCCATTGGCCGGATGGTGCAGTCCGGCTCCGCCCCGGATACGGCTGCCGGAGGAGCCGGACCAAAAAATAGCGCATGTTGGAACGGACGCCGGAGTCCGGATCCGGTCCGGATCCGGTCCGGCTCCGGTCCGGCAGAACGGACGCATGTGAACGGACGCATAGGCTTTCATTGCTATTGCCGTGCGTCCGTTCCGTCCGTTCTGCAAGCGGTCCGGCTCCGGCACGGCGATTCCGGACGGCCACCGCTAATGTGAACCGGGCCTAAGTCTTTCCTGGAGACCATAGTTATCGAACTGCTGGAACCATCAGATGAAGACCCAAGTACAAGAAGTGATGCAGTTGCCAGACTTTCTGGGAAACATTACCCAGTAAAAATTCCACCAACCGCCTGCAAAGAATATCCACAGAAAAGATGCAGGGTTTGCTCTAAGCAGAAAAGGAGAGTACTCAGTCGATATCACTGTACAGATTGTCCTGAAAAACCTGGACTGTGTATGAAAGATTGTTTCCGGAAGTACCATTCCTCCATAAGATTTTAAATAGTTTCCCCTAAAATTCCACTAAATTTCACAAAATCAGCAGAGGTGTACCATTCCTCAACATTTTAATTTTTTCCACCCGCAAAATCCCAGCGTTTGCAAAATGCATTTTTTTTTATTTAGAAATGTCAGTTCTTTTGCTTTTTCATAGACATACTTTGGAGTGTAGAAGAAATTCACCCCAGAAATGATTCAGTAACTCCTTCCGAATAAAATGATATCAGATATGTGGGGCTACATTGTTTTTATAGTTAAAAGCAGTATCCAGAAAACGTTGTCTGTAATTGAGCTTTCAGAGAGCATAAATCACATGCTTGTATTTTCCAGCATAAGCCGCTCACAATGACGTCTGAGGTAAAAAGTCTGTCAAATTCCCACCAAAATGACTTCATTCAGTAAACTAAACCCCCTGAGATATCATTCGATGGGTGCATTGATAATTTTGGCTGCATAGATTATTGGTGAAATGTGTGACAACAAAATAAAAAATGCATTTCATTCCATCAAGTTTCACCAATAATCGATGCAGCCAAAATGATCAATGCACCCATCGAATGATACCTCAGGGGGTGTAGTTTACTGAATGAAGTCATTTTGGCGGGAATTTGACAGACTTTTTACCTCAGACGTCATTGTGGTGCGGCTTTTGCTGGAAAATACAAGCATGTGATTTATGCTCTCTGAAAGCTCAATTATAGACAACGTTTTCTGGATACTGCTTTTAACTATAAAAACAATGTAGCCCCACATATCTGATATCGTTTTATTCAGAAGGAGTTACTGAATCATTTCTGGGGTGAATTTCTACTACACTCCAAAGTATGTCCGTGAAAAAGCAGAAGAACTGACATATCTCAATAAAAAAAATGCATTTTTCATTTTGTTGTCATACATTCCATCAAATTTCACCAATAATCTATGCAGCCAAAATGATCAATGCACCCATCGAATGATACCTCAGGGGGTTTAGTTTACTGAATAAAGTCATTTTGGCGTGATTTTTACTATTTCAGTAGATTAGAGCTTCAAGAAAGTGATGTACACTAGCATTGTCACTTTTGTTCACTGAAAAGCTAAATTACACAGTTTTTCACAATCCCTACAATGTACCTAATATGTAAATATTTTGCATTTTTTTTCCATATATGCATAGGAAACACATGAAATAATAGATTTTAAAAAGATTTTATGTTTTAATGCAAGATATTTACACATCTTTGGTTGAACATTTCAGACAATTACATTTTTGAACACATTTTTTGTGCAATTTTCTCATTAAAAAAACAATAAAACTCCAACATTCACATAATTAAGTGGTATAGAAAAAAAGCCCTATTTGTCCTGAAAAAAACAATATCTCATTTGTTTGGATAGACTAAAAACTGAGTAAGATATTTAAACTCAAACAAAAGCATCTCAAAACTATGAAAAATGCTCTGGTCCTTAAGGGGGTTTTATGTGCTGGTCCTGAAAAGGTTAAAGAGACACTGAAGCGAGAATAAATCTTGCTTCAGTGCTTATATTCAGCAGGGGCATGCATTCCCCTGCTAGAACGCCGCTATCCTGCGGCTAAACGGGGGTCCCTTACCTCCCAAATCCCTTCCGTGCAATGGGGGATCTCTTCCGCATTGAGGCAGGGCTAATGGCCGCAGCCCTGCCTCACGCGCGTCTGTCAGCGTGTATCTCCGCTTCTCCCCTGCCCCTCTTAGTCTTCCTTCGCTGAGAGGGGCGGGGGAGAGGCGGCGATGCACCGCTGATAGACGGCGCTAAGAGGCAGAGCTGCAGCCGTTAGCCCTGCCTCAACAGCAGCAAAATCTACGACCAAGTTGGTCGTAGATTTTGCAGGGGGGGATTTAGGGGGTAAGGGATCCCCGTTTAGCCGCGGGATAGCAGCGTTTTGGCAGGGGCACGCATGCCCCTGCTGAATATAAGCACTGAAGCGAGATTTATTCTCGCTTCAGTGTCTCTTTAAAGCACACTGAAAGATGTGGATATGGAGGCTGACATATTTACTTCCTTTTAAACAATAACTGTACTGCAGTTTCTGTGCTACTTATACTTTTAGTAATAGATCTTGAACAAGCATGCAGATCAGATGTTTCTAACTAGAATCTGTTAGGTCCCACGCGGTAGTTCTGTTCCGTGCCACGCTTCCATTCTCCCCTCTGGAATATCGCGTCCCATGGCTGGGCGCAGCAGATCCTGCCCGCGGGTTGCGATCTTCCGGAGGGGAGGCCTGGCTCGGAGCAGAACTACCACGTGGGACCTAACAGATGCTAGGGGCCGGAAGAAGCTTCCCCCCTCCCTAAGATGTATCCTTTAAATGTCTTTTACTAGCTCATCATCTGTCTTTTTTGTGTTTTACCAGGAAAAAGCAAAACCTTAGAGTCCAAGCTGATGGGAAGTGCGCTAAGGTAAACAGCAGTAAAAATGTCACCATGTGATAAATGTCAGAATGTAAATCATGGATTTAAAATTTTTTACAACTGGCAAACACTGACTAAATCATTTATACATAATTATTGTAAAAATGAAGCACTTTTTTATTACATTATTTCACTGGAGTTCCTCTTTAAGGCCCTGTTTACACTTAATCAGTTGGTAAGCATTTTTTCTTCTTCTCCATAGCAGTGCATTGTGAAAAAGATTTCTGTTAAAACATGGTAAAGGGGGAAGAGGCGCCCAGAGCAGATAAAATACGTTAAAAACAAATAAAATGAAAAAAGTGAGGTGGCTTACCTCAATAAAGACAAATTCACGTATTAATAGAATTTTATTGCACTGGCAACGCGTTTCGTGGGTGCATACCCACTTCCTCAGGCCAAATAGCAGTGCCTAATAGTGCTTGTAGCCACAAATAAGGTGCCTCTATTTTTCCAGGAAAAATAGAGGCGCCTTATTTGTGGCTACAAGCACTATTAGGCACTGCTATTTGGCCTGAGGAAGTGGGTATGCACCCACGAAACGCGTTGCCAGTGCAATAAAATTCTATTAATACGTGAATTTGTCTTCATTGAAGTAAGCCACCTCACTTTTTTCATTTTATTTGTTTTTAATGTATTTTATCTGCTCTGGGCGCCTCTTCCCCCTTTACCTTGTGCCTTCACCCTCCTTTTGGAGGGGGATCAACCCTCTTTGACCAGTTTAGGTCATTTGAGGTTTGCTTTTTATCAAGAGTGCGACCATCACCAGCTCTGTCTGTTCACCCGAGTGGAGTCGGGGTTATACATCTCCACCTGCTTCTAGTGGTCGGTTGCGCTTCTGCAACCCACCTTTGTGAGTATAATACATTCGCATATTTTACATGCTTCTGGTACTGTGACATACTGCACCATTTTGGCTCCTGTTGTCTCTGTGTTTTCTTCCTGCAGGGTGCAATTTTTATTATCCCTACTTTTTGTCTGTTAAAACATGTTAAGTGTTAATTGTGCCACAGGAAAACATGGGCATTACTTTGATAGATAGCATACACATAACCTGTCTACCACTGGAGGATGTTGGTTTCCTGTAACAGCTTGCATGCAACTTGTTAAGTACTCGTCCCTTCCACTACATATGTGTATGCTAGGTGTGTATTTTATCCCACAAGTGGGGCTTGCACTCTCTTGCAGGTAGTCACTTATTCGTTTTTAAGTAGTGCTGTTCATTTCCTTGCTATGTACTAATTTAATTCACTTTTGGTCAGCTGCTCCCTCTTAACAGCCATGCTTTTGGTGTATATGCAGAGCTTCTGTTTGGGTTCAAGGTGCTTTTGCAGTTTCTGGGTGGGCTCAGCGCACCTCTGATTGTAGGCCATTCAGAAGCAGCCTGGTGATGCGCTGATCCACCCTTTGCGCAATTTTCAATTTTCGATTTTACTTGGTAGTGCACCCAGGCTATGCATATGCATAGGTTAGGATTTAGTTAGTGTTAGGTCCCCTCCCATATGAGGATGACTTCCCCACAGTGGGAGGGACGAGTACTTAACAAGCAGTGGCGGCTCCAGGAATTTTTTTTAGGGGGAAGCGCGCCGCGGCGAAAAAATGGGCGTGGTCATGACCGGATGAGGGCGGGGCTAACTGTAATTTAAAGTGAACCCAGGGTGAGAGTGATATGGTGGCTGCCATATTTATTTCCTTTTAAACAATTCTAGTTGCCTGGCAGCCCTGCTGATCTATTTGGCTGTAGTAGTGAACTGAATTACACCAGAAACAAGCATGCAGCTAATCTTGTCAGTTCTGACAATATTGTCAGAAACCCCTGACCTGCTGCATGCTTGTTCAGGGTCTATGGTTGAAAGAATTAGAGGCAGAGGACCAACACGGCAGCCAGGCAGCTGGTATTACTTAAAAGGAGATAAATATGGCAGCCTCAATATTATTCTAACCTCGGGTTCCCTTTAAAAGTGCAACGCAAAGACAGAGGGCCCAAGTATTGGTGCCCCTTTCCCCAGAAAATTCACATAATTGTGCATGTTTTCTCAAGAAAATAGACGTAATGTGCGCAGATTTGAATAAAAAACATGTTCAATAACCCCAATATGCACAATCGGTAGCAGATATGGCCCCAATATGCACAATCGGTAGCAGATATGGCCCCAATATGCACAATCGGTAGCAGATATGGCCCCAATATGCACAATCGGTAGCAGATATGACCCCAATATGCACAATCGGCAGCAGATATGACCCCAATATGCACAATCGGTAGCAGAAATGACCCCAATATGCACAATCCATAGCAGAAATGACCCCAATATGCACAATCCGCAGCAGATATGACCCCAATATGCACAATCCGCAGCAGATATGACCCCAATATGCACAATCGGTAGTAGAAATGACCCCAATATGCACAATCCGTAGCAGATATGAAACCAATATGCACAATCCGTAGCAGATATGACCCCAATATGCACAATCCAGAGCAGATATGACCCCAATATGCACAATCCGTAGCAGATATGACCCCAATATGCACAATTCGTAGCAGATATGACCCCAATATGCACAATCCGTAGCAGAAATGACCCCAATATGCACAATCAGCGCCACCTGAAAAAGAAAAGAAAAACCCATTTACTCACCTACAGCCAGAAGACCTTATTTCCCGACCACTGGCACGACCTCCTTGTGGCGCGAAGCGCCCGCGCGCCCACGATCCTCTTCCTTCCCGACGTCCCGACGAGACTTCCTGCTTGCATGCTGAGAGCAGGGCTACGGGAAAATGGCCGCCCGAAGTCTGCAGAACAGGGCTTCGGGTGGCCATCTTACCGTAGCCCTGCCTGCTGCTCCGTGCTGCCGCTGTGTGAACTGACTTGGCGTCTTTTAGACGCCTGAAGTCAGTTCACTCCAGGGGGTGCTTTGGGGGTGCTTGGACAATTCTAGGGGGTGCTCCAGCACCCCCAAGCACCCCCCTGGCGCTGCCCCTGTTAACAAGTTGCATGCAAGCTGTTACAGGAAACCAACATCCTCCAGTGGTAGACAGGTTATGTGTATGCTAGGTGTGTATTTTATCCCACAAGTGGGGCTTGCACTCTCTTGCAGGTAGGCACTTATCTGTTTTTAAGTAGCGCTGATCATTTCTTTGCCATGTATTAAAGGAGTGACCAGATGTCCTGGATTGCCCGGCTTTTAACAGCGGGATGTCCCGGCCTCGGGACTCTGGTCACTGTTTTGCATGAACTGGCAGCGGCGTCTATAGACGCCGCTGCCTGTTCATTGCCCGCAGCCCCGCTCCAGCCTCCTTAGTGTCTTCTGGTGTTCCAACACCGGGAGGCAGAGCAGGGGTACGGCAAGATGGCTGCCGAAGCCCTGTACTGGAGACTATTTGTGTCTCCAGTACAGGGCTTCGGGCGCCATCTTGCCGTAGCCCTGCACTCTGCCTGTCAGCGCGGGAGACTGCAGGAGGAGCAAGACGTGTAAGGAGCAGCGCGCCAGAGGAGATTTCTGCCAGGTGAGTAAATGCTTTTTTTTCCAGGTGAACTGTGCCCCCATTGCATTTATTTTCTGGTGAAATGTTTGCCCGCAGTGCGTTTATTTTGTGCTGACATGTTTGCCCGCAGTGCGTTTATTTTGTGCTGACATGTTTGCCCGCAGTGCGTTTATTTTCTGCTGAAATGTTTGCCCGCAATGCGTTTATTTTGTGCTGACACGTTTGCCCGCAGTGTGTTTATTTTGTGCTGACATGTTTGCCCGCAGTGCGTTTATTTTGTTCTGACATTGCCCACAGTGCGTTTATTTTGTGCTGACATGTTTGCCCGCAGTGCATTTATTTTGTGCTGACATGTTTGCCTGCAGTGCATTTATTTTGTTCTGACGTTGCCCACAGTGCATTTATTTTGTGCTGACATGTTTGCCCACAGTGCGTTTATTTTGTGCTGACATGTTTGCCCGCAGTGCGTTTATTTTGTGCTGACATGTTTGCCCGCAGTGCGTTTATTTTCTGCTGAAATGTTTGCCCGCAATGCGTTTATTTTGTGCTGGCACGTTTGCCCGCAGTGTGTTTATTTTGTGCTGACATGTTTGCCCGCAGTGCATTTATTTTGTGCTGACATGTTTGCCCGCAGTGCATTTATTTTGTTCTGACATTGCCCACAGTGCGTTTATTTTGTGCTGACATGTTTGCCCGCAGTGCATTTATTTTGTGCTGACATGTTTGCCTGCAGTGCATTTATTTTGTTCTGACGTTGCCCACAGTGCATTTATTTTGTTCTGACGTTGCCCACAGTGCGTTTATTTTGTGCTGACATGTTTGCCCACAGTGCGTTTATTTTGTGCTGACATGTTTGCCCACAGTGAGTTTATTTTGTGCTGACATGTTTGCTTGCAGTGCGTTTATTTTGTGCTGACATGTTTGCCCGCAGTGCGTTTATTTTTTGCTGACATGTTTGCCCGCAGTGCGTTTATTTTGTGCTGACATGTTTGCCCGCAGTGCATTTATTTTGTGCTGACATGTTTGCCCGCAGTGCATTTATTTTGTTCTGACGTTGCCCACAGTGCGTTTATTTTGTTCTGACGTTGCCCACAGTGCGTTTATTTTGTGCTGACATGTTTGCCCGCAGTGCGTTTATTTTGTGCTGACATGTTTGCCCGCAGTGCGTTTATTTAGTGCTGACATGTGTGCCCGCAGTGCGTTTATTTTGTACTGACGTTGCCCACAATGCGTTTATTTTGTGCTGACATGTTTGCCCACAGTGCGTTTATTTTGTGCTGACATGTTGCCCATTGCGTTTATTTTGTGCTGACATGTTGTCCATTGCGTTTATTTTGTGCTGACATGTTGCCCACAATGCGTTTATTTTCTGGTGTCCGGGGTAACTGTTGCTGCATTTATTATTTAATGGTCATAGTTGGCTATGTTTGCTGCTTTGGGGTTACGGTATACTATTAAATAGCATCACACAGTTTCTGCACACACATGATGCGAAACCTCGTCTGACCACATCAGACGAGGTCAGATGGGGGCAAACATGTCAGCACAAAATAAACGCATTGTGGGCAACGTCAGTACAAAATAAATGCACTGCGGGCAAACATGTCAGCACAAAATAAACGCACTGTGGGCAAACATGTCAGTACAAAATAAACGCACTGCGGGCACACATGTCAGCACAAAATAAACGCACTGGGGGCAAACATGTCAGCACAAAATAAACGCACTGCAGGCAACCATGTCAGCACAAAATAACCGCAGTGCGGGCAAACATGTCAGCACAAAATAAACGCACTGTGGGCAAACATGTCAGCACAAAATAAACGCCCGCAGTGTTAGCAGCAGTCTACAACCCATGGGATGTAGACTACTCTCTTCTGCGTTGGGCTGGCTTCGGGAGCCTGAGTGCTTTCGAAGATGGGCCGCTCTGTACTGAGCATGCACAATACAGCGGAGCAGTGCTTTTCAGCGCTGATAGATTTGGGCGCTGCCGGCGCCTCCATAGACTACAATAGGAATCACTCCTATTGCAGCGCTCAGTGAGTAACGTCGGCGCCGTCAGAAGACGGAGCCGAGGTTGCTTAAAAAACACAATAATTCGGCCTCCAGCAATCGCTGGAAGACGAATTATTTCATTCCCCCACTATCCATGGCGGCCTGGAGGGGGAATAGGAATTAAATTGGCCCGGACTTGTGCAGAAGCAGGATCAGCCATATACCGGCTGTATTCTGCACCCTAGTCTACCGGCTCCGATTACAAATGTACTCCAATACAGAGCTACCGGTCTTCAGGAGCCCTAGTGCTTTCAAAGACCCGCAGCGGGAGATTCAAACGGAGGTGTCTGCGGAGGAACGAAGACACCATGAGGAGAATGGGAAGGAGCTACAGGACCCAGACCTCCCCTCTCCTTAGGTGAGTATCTGTTTTGTTTTTATAATTTCCCTTCAGACTTGTTTTAACCTTTTGGGGACCGACATAGTGTGAATGTACGTTCAGCAGGTGGTGCTGCCGCCCTGACTGGACATTGATTCAACGTCCATGCTAACGAACCGTCCCGACGAAATCGTGCGCACCAGAGAGGGGAGATTGTGAGTTGGCTTTTGACATCCTACAAATCCCTAAGAAAGCTCATTTTTCTCTTGAATATATCACAATGGTACATGCTAGGCTGGCTTCAGCATGTAGCATTGTAGTGTGTTGTGTTGGTGGAATAATGGTTAGGATAGCTGCCTTCCAAGCGGTAGGCCTGGGTTCGATTCCTGGCCAATGTATGTGAGTTGGCTTTTAACATCCTGCTAATCCCTAAGCAAGCTCATTTTTCTCTTGGATATATCACAATGGTACATGCTAGGCTGGCTTCAGCATGTAGTGTTGGTGGTGGTATAGTGGTGAGAAGAGCTGCCTTCCAAGCACTAGACCTGGGTTCGATTCCTGGCCAATGTATGTGAGCTGGCTTTTGAAATCCTACAATTCCCTGGAAGACAAGATTCTCCTCCTCCGGAGGAGGAGGAGGAAGAAGAAAAAGGACTAGAGGAACAGCCAACAGGTGTTATGGGCTATCATTTAGCATAAACAAGTTTTCATTTGCAATTACTTTAATTTTTCCGCCGGAATGCGGAATTTCGTAAAATTCCGGCGGAAATGTGATAGCGGCGGAATTTAGCGCTGGCATAATCCGCGAATTCCGTTGGAACAGAATTTGCTCTTTCCGATCATTCCTAGTCAACACGCTTGTTTGGTGGAAACGCGCTGCATGCACTATGAATGTCACATTGAGGTTACATTGCAGTGTGGTGTTCTGCATTACAATTAGTGTTGTGCACTATGAGTAGTAACGGTAATCAAAATATAAATCAGACAGCGCTGCCCGCGGCAGAGGGGGTGTTAACTTACTCATGCTGCCTCCGTAGCCAATGCGCTCCACACATTTTCCACGTTACTCCCATGCTTCCTTCTTCCAGGTTAAAGGTGGAAGCATAGGAGTGATGTGGAACACAAGTAGAGGGCATTGGCTAAAGTGGCAGCATGGGTAAGTTAGCCCCCCCCCCTCTGCCGCGGGGAGTGTTGTCCAACTTAAATTTCGATTAGGAGTAGCTACGGACTCCAGCTACTCATAGTGCACAACACTAGTTACAATGCGTTTGGAACGCAGCACTACAATGCCCCACTGCTAACGTAACCTAAGGCTCAGTTGCCATTTGCACCAAATCCATTCTGCATATACCTGTATATATGTGCAGGAGGGCATTGCATATCCCTGGAAGGCAGAGGGTGCTACCTCACAAGTTTGCGTCAGGCAGCAAGAAGTTTAGAACCTACCCTGGTAACAGGACATGTCTGCCATAGCTCTGCTGCCAAGCTTTTTCAACTGCCAAACATTTACACTATCAGTCCTCTTCTAGTCTGGCCGAACGTCTGCTCTACAGGCAGGGGTGTAACAATAGCCCCTGCAAGGGATGCAGCCACGGGTGGGGGGGGCTTAGGGTGAGAAGCCTGAGGGGGGGGGGGTCTAGCTCTGGGGCCCTCTAGGGCCATTTTTAGGGTAAGAAGGGGGTGCAGCAGAGGAAGGGGGAGCAGAAGGCACAAACAGCAGCAGGGAGATAAGCCCGACCACTCCCCAACCAAAAAAAAAGAAAGATGAAATATCGGGCTACCGTCAGCGCTCCCCCCTCCAGCAACAACAGCTTATCCAAAGTTTTGCAAGGGGGCCCAGTAATATCTAGTTATGCCCGTCTACTGCAGCAACTTCTGCACAAGCCATGGCTCTATCTATATAGCACATTTATGCCATCATCCTGAGAGAGCGGCCACTACTACACAGTCGCAGTCACATGGGAGCAATCGATAATTACCTTCAAGTTACTTTCGTTCGTTAAAAATTGCATTGAAAGATTGTGTCTGATGAAAAAATTATACCATTAAAGGGCACCTTTATGATTTAAAAAAATACAGAACCTGTGTCCCTGCAGTGCCTGTATACTGGAAGGTGCCGAGTGACAGGAAGCTCTCCTTCGGTTACACACTTACTCCTTCCTGCCTCCTCCCTCATAGTTACTCATTGCTGTGGCAATGGCTAACGTGTCATTTGGAAATCCGAAATGGACCAGAAATGCGCAGTCGCGATTGGCCCAAACATCCTGTCAGGCACTGTCAGGGCCGAATTTACCATAAGGCACTGTAGGCACGTGCCTACAGGCGCCTGATGGTGGAAAGCCGGCTCACTTCCCTCCCCGAGTGCCTTTTTCCCTATGCAGAGTCCTGAGCAGAGTGTAAATGAGGGGTACTCACACAGCTCTTGGCATTCCACTGACGATATCTCCCTTCAGCTGATGGCACCACTGGCAACTTAATACTGAAGGAAGAAAAGCGTTGGCACTGCTGTCAATCACAATTTATTGCTCCAAAGAAGGCAACATGTAGCAACATGCATGCATAAAACAACATGGTGGAGACACATACCCTGAGGTGGATGGTTGTGGTGTGGTGGTTGGTGCAGAGGGAAGGAGGCTCTCCTTCCCTCTGCTCTCCTTCCCTCTGCACCCACCACCACGCCACAACCATCCACCTCAGGGTATGTGTCTCCACCATGTTGTTTTATGCATGCATGTTGCTACATGTTGCCTTCTTTGGAGCAATAAATTGTGATTGACAGCAGTGCCGGCGCTTTTCTTCCTTCCTTACTGATGTAGACACACTGCTGCCTGAGCACGCTGGGATTCACCTATCCGTACTTGACTGTGTGGTTTGAGCCATCTCCTCTCCCCCCCACCGATACAGGAGTCCACTAACTGCAGTGCCAGCGTCTTCCATACCTCTACTTTCTACAACTTAATACTGAGCGTACCTCTGGCTACCTAATGCTAAAGGGCACCTGTAGCTACCTATGACAGGCAAGGGAAGTAAGGGAGAAGTGAAAGCTGTAGCTGGATCAGCCAGCACACTTGCAACACAGTTTGGTTGGAGGTTTGTAGGTTCAAGGAGGGTGAAGTCCAGGGTGCCAGGACATCTTTGCCTATAGGTAAATCCGGGCCTGAGCACTGTGATGTCAATGTGGTCCAGAGAGTGTCAGTCTTGCAGTTCAGGCCCATTTCCGAGTGATGCAGCAGCCGTTGCCACAGCATTATTTCACTACGGCAACGCATCACTTCGATGGAGGAGATGGGGAGGAGTAAATGTGTAACCAGAAGAGAGCTTCCTATTACTCAGCACCTTCCGATATACATGCACTGCAGGGACACAGGTAATTGTATAAATATATCTATTTTTTAACAATAAACAGTGCTAACTATAAGTTAAACCCACTAATTGTATTTACTTATACATCCTGGTTACAACAACATTTAGATTATTTTCCTAGCACAATGTATGGTGACAATATTGTCTTTGAAAATAAAGGTGTCTTTTTTCTGTTTCTGTTTTCTCTTTGTACACTATTGATGATTATAAGACCTTATTTGCAATAATAATAGTAATATACCCTCATGGCTGTAACGATCGGTGTAACACAGAGAGGATCTGATTATTGGTGATCTGCAGTATCACCAAAAATGCAGATATATACCTGATTATTGATGATCTGCAGTATCACCGATAATCAGATATATCACTAACCTCTGGACACCTGAGTGATAAGAATGTTTGGTGCAACAGTAATACTTTGAGGACCGCACCTGACAAGCAGGTGCGGAGGCAGTAAGGGATACTGCACAAAGAACTGTAACGATCGGTGTAACACAGAGAGGATCTGATTACCGGTGATCTGCAGTATCACCGAGAATGCAGATATATACCAGATTATTGATGATCTGCAGTATCACCGATAATCAGATATATCTCTAACCTCTGGACACCTGATTGACAAGAGTGTTTTGGTGCAACAGAAATACTTTGAGGAGCACACCCTGTAGGCAGGTGCAAGAGCAGATAGGAGTCTTGCTTGGCAACTGATTCCTTCCGTGGACTGAACTCTCCCGGGGGAGGAGTCACACAACGAGTGGGAAGGACAGAACATGAGTGACACCAAGAGAAGTGTCACTGACAGATCTGTGAACTATCTCCTAACAGGAGAGATAGTTCTCGAGGTCGGACAAGCCAGGTTGTAAACACACGGACAGATAAAGTACAGAGACAGTAGGCAGATTCAGAATCCAGGGACTAGCTGAGTTTTGGCAACAGAGAATCAGAAAGACAAAGGTACAAAATCAGAGATCAGGAGAATGGTCAGGAATGCAGAAAGTCATAACAGATAATCAACAATGCCTAGACTTGAGTGTGAGCTCCAAGATTCTCACACTCCAGGAACTAGACTAGATAATACGAATAATACAGATGGTACAGAATTCCTAGACTAAGGTGTGAGTTCCTTGGCCGTCAACACCTTGGAAACTGGTCTAGATAACAATACAGATAATAACAGAATTCCTAGGCTAAGGTGTGAGATCCTTGGCCATCAACACCTTTGGAAACTGGTCTAATAACACTGATACAGACAAGGTCTGAGTGCTACCACGTAGTGATCGCAACGGCAGACAACCAGCAAATGCCCAGCCACCAGTATATATAGTTCAGCGCTCACCAGCGCCTCCCCCAAGTGCTGGACCAATGGAAACCGTTTCTGGCGTCAGCTGACCAGCCTGGTCAGCTGATCCCCCACTGACTGGTATAAGGCTCTTCCTCTCAGCGCGCGCGCGTCCAGCTAAACCTATGTGGACTACAGCTCCCAGCCACACCAGAACCCTGCTGTGAAATGCCCGTTGTGTTGCACGCGGAATCCGCCGCCATGCCGCCAGCGCATGCGGCGGTTCCTCCGCGTTCAGGCAGACACAAAGACGAGTGAGCACATACATCAGTAGTCACGCTGGACACGGAATCCTCCGCCTTGCCAGGAGTGCATGCGGCTGTGCTTCCACGTTTTCTCACAAGAACAAGTTCCTTCCAATGGTCAGAGAACTCCCAAGGGAGTGACCAGACTGGGAATAGGAAGGACCAGAGTGTGAGTGACACCAAAGGGAGGGTGTCACTGACAGATCTGTGAACTATCTCTTAACTAGGGAGATAGCTCTCGAGGTCAGGCAAGCCAGGTCGGCAACACACAGACAGATAAGGTGCATAGACAGGAGACTGATTCAGTAGTCCTAAAACACGCAGGGTTTGGCAACAGAGTATCAGATATAGCGAAGTACCGAATCAGTGATCAGAAGAGTGGTCAGGAAAGCAGAAGGTCATAACAAATAATCAACAATGCCTAGTCTGAGGTGTGAGCTCCGTGATCATCAACACCCTGGAACTGGTCTGAAGTATAACAGAATGGTAACACAAATTCCTAGTCTTGGGTGTGAGCTCCGTAGTCATCAACACCCTGGAACTAGTCTGAGATATAACAGAGATGATATACAGTATTCCTAGTCTGGGGTGTGAGGTCCGTGATCATCAACACCCTGGAACTGGTCTAGAGAATAACACAGATAATATACAGTATTCCTAGTCTGGGGTGTGAGGTCCGTGATCATCAACTCCCTGGAACTGGTCTAGAGAATAACACAGATTCTGACAAAAAGGTCTGAGTGCTTCCACGTAGTAATCGCAACGGCAGACAACCAGAGAATGACCAGCACCCAGTATATATAGTACAGCGCTCTCCAGCGCCTCCCCTAAGTGCTGGACCAATGGAAACTGGTTGGATTGTCAGCTGACCGGCTTGGTCAGCTGACTCTCTTCTGGCTGTCATAAAAGCCGTGCCTCTCAGCGCGCGCGTGCGTCTTTCTGAACCTGTGTGGACTATCAGTCCCAGCCACACCAGACATGTGTTGTGTACCACCCGCCGTGCTGGACGCGAAACCAGCCGCACCGCTATCAGAGCATGCGGCGGTTTCTCCGCGTTTAGCCATACTGACAGATGTAGGCCTATGCGTGCAAACCGCCGCGTTGGACGCGGAATCAGCCGTCTTGTTCTCAGGACATGCGGCGGTTTCTCCGCCTTCGGCCATAGTAGCAGATGTAGGCCCACGCGCGCAAACCGCCACGTTGGACGCGGAATCAGCCGCCTTGCTCTGAGCACCCGCGGCGGCTTTTCCGCGTTTTCTCACAATGGCATACATATTTAAAAAGCCAAGTATCTAAGGTAACAATATATGTTGTTTCTTTCATATTTTGTCTCTTTGTTTACATTTTACAAGTCTTTTATTTTGGTGCAGCATATGCAAAAATTTAATTGCCTTTGATTCAGTTTGCAACTAAAAAGAATACACAAGATATGGGCCTCAACCCTAAAACTTTCTCAACTCTATTCTACTACTTATCACGGTTAAAATGTTACTACATATGTCTCTTGTAGTTTTGCTAAAACTTTTTTTGCTAAAACTTTCCCAAATTTGATCATAATTTAGAAAATGACTTTTTTATGTTGGATTTAGTTTGTCCTTACCTATTTTTTAGGCGATGTGTCCAAGCTATAGGACACACCAAAATGTATTCTACAACTCGGTTAAAAATGATACCATATGTGCCTCATTTAGTAACAAACTGATGGTGCACTCTCCACAAATACACTGGACATTTATAAACGTCCAGTTGTCATTAAGTGGTTAAAGGACCCCCGAGGTGAAAATAAACTAATTAAATAAACAATTGTATCTTTCCTCCTTCTCCTAAAAGTGACTTTTTAAGTTTTTACTGTTTTATTGTTTTTGCTCAATGACACATTTATTGAAGTATGCCAGAGCTAAAATCTATGAATAATTGACCTTGTTTATCCCTTTCCTGCTCTCAGAACCCATTTTCTGCTAGGAAAGTGTTTTATAGTTGTAATTTCTTATCTGTGAGGGTCACACTGTAGTCTGACCCAGTTCTGACTCAGACAGGAACTGCTACTTACATACCTGATATTTACCTCTTTCAGGCAGAGAAATAAACAAGGAACACAGCATATTCATTTTTGTGCTGGGCACTGTACATACACATGTCTATCTCATCAAGTCACATATCACCTCAGGTATCCTTTAAAATTTCAGTCATCTTGGACTTTTTCGGGTGACTATGTACTGCACAGACATGCTGCTCAGCTCCTTGCCAAGCAACATGTTTTTTTCAATGGAGAGAGGTGTGGAGGAGGCTCCCTGCGTGATCTGCATGTGCGTATTGCATAAGGCCCCGTTCACACTTGCGTTTCTGTAAAGAACGGACCGGATGACCGGACCGGATCGGATCCGGATCTGGTCCGTTTGCATACGTATTGATACGGCTACGATCCAGATCCATTTGGTAAAAGAGATACAAACTATATAAATATTGTTGGGGTCTGGGAGGTCAGCAGAAGGTGCACATGTAGAATCAGGTCCTCCGCTGTGTAGGGCCTCACCTCCACGTCCGACATACTGCCAAACAGCTCCAGCACAAAGTCACTGCTGCTCCACTCCAGAAATGCTGGGCCCATGTGTCCCCATCAAAAATGGCTGCTAGAAAACGCATAGGAAGTGGGGTAGAATGTTAGGTTTTTATAGCTAGTGTGTTCTGTGCTTTCCGTTTCCCATTGGTTTCTATGCACGGATGGTGCAGTCAGGCTCCGGTCCGGGTGCGTCGGCCGGATGATCTGGACCCAAAAATAGAGCATGTTGGAAAAGTGTCTGGAGTCCGGATCCGATCCGGCTCCGTTCCGTACGGAACGGACGCATGTGAACGGCCGCATAGACTTTGCATTGCTATGCGGAACGTCCGTTCCGTTTCTACAGTATACGGTCCGGATCCGATCAGGTGAATCCGGACAGCGAATGCTAATGTGAACCGGGCCTAAGGGGACATGCAGAGAAATGCAGAAGCCCTGAAGTGAGGTGGGAAACTAAGGCTAAGGCTTTCTTAATATTGTGTGTTTGCTTGTTTTGTGAGATGCATAGCTCCCAACTGTCCCTCTTTTGGAGGGACAGTCCCTCTTTGGGAGCCCTGTCCCTCTGTCCCTGTTTCCTCCTCATTTGTCCCTCTTTCAGGACTTTTTTCCATCTTTCTATATAAATATACATATTTCTATACTAAAAATGTGTTTGATTGCCTCTAAACTTTATTCCCATCTTTTAAATTGATATATTACTAATTTTAATATGTTACTGTGAAGGAAAATAAGCCAGGATAGAAAGGACCAGTGTGGCTTGAATTATAAAACAACATATTTTTCTTATTAAATCTTTATGGTATGCATGGCTAGGGGTGTGTCGGGGGCATGGCCAGGGGTGTGGCAGGGGCATGGCTTAAGTGTCCCTTATTCTCATCTTAAAAAGTTGGGAGGTATGGAGTTGGTGTGTGTGTGTGTGTGTGTGGGGGGGGGGGGGGGGGGTTAATAACTTAATTAATTTGGTTAACGATAAAACTATTTATTATTGGTTTTATAACATAACTTTAAGATCATGCATCTTTGATTTGTATGTTTTATTTCTGTATTTATTTTAGGATGAATGTAAAGGGGCTACACGTGACCAAATGTGCACAATGAATATGGCTCCAGTTTGCGGATCTGATAATTTCACTTATTCAAATTCTTGTATGTTTTGCAAAAAATGGGCAACGTGAGTATAAAACTGACCTGGTGACCTTTTGTGTTACTTAGTTTCTGTAGCGGATTTAGCTTTGACATGTGTATATTATGGTTATTGTATTGCATGTAATATTGTAATCTAAAACTAGATGTAGAAAAGTGGTAAACACTGGAAATGAAAGCCCAACTAGATCCATAACTGCACAAGGCAAATTCGAATAGCAGTCAGGATATGTGAGTATAACCCATGTAAAGAACGACAGCACCACGGAAGATGCTGGCACAATATAAATCAATAATAATAATAATAATAAAGATACTAACTGGTGGACAGAATGGCAGTTTCATGGGCCATGTGTGCATGGACCTGCAGTACAACTTGCTGCCTGTGCCTGTGGTTTCAGCTGCCAGGCAAGCTAGTCAGGTGTGACCATGTGACACATAAAATAGAAAGAACAGTAGATGCCAAAAGCATTTACCAGAATTCCTGCAATACGGTAAATCGTGCTTCCTAATATAAAGAGATGGGATTTGTTTGTTCATAGGAAGTGGTTATGAGCAATGGTAAGACACAAACCCTACTAATGGGTACTAAGATTCAGGAAACATCTTAAAGCCTATTGGGATAGGTGCACAGCTGCACACAGGATTTTTAGTTTGAAAAGTGTATTTCCAAAGAACTTAAGAACTTTTACTAATTACCATAATTGCCTTCAGAATTTACCATGTAAATGGAGTACTGTAGGGGGTAGGGGGAAAAAGAGGTGAACTCTTTTTCCCCCTACCCCCTACAAAAAGAGGTGGGCAGCACGGTGGCGTAGTGGTTAGCTCTCTCGCCTTGCAGTGCTGGGTCCCTGGTTCGAATCCCAGCCAGGGCACTATCTGCAAAGAGTTTGTATGTTCTCTCCGTGTCTGCGTGGGTTTCCTCCGGGCACTCCGGTTTCCTCCCACATTCCAAAAACATACGGATAAGTTAATTGGCTCACCCTAAAAAAAATTGGCCCTAGACTACAGTACTTACACTACATAATATAGACATATGGCAATGGTAGGGACTAGATTGTGAGCTCCTTTGAGGGACAGTTAGTGACAAGATATATATATATATATACACTGTACAGCGCTGCGTAATATGTCGGCGCTATATAAATACTAAATAATAATAATAATAACTTACCTGGGGCTTATAATGGTCCCCCGCAGACGTTCTGTGCCCGCCCAGCCACTCGCCGATGCTCTGGTCCCCGCCTCCGGTTCATTTCTGGAATTTCTAACGTTAAAGTCGGAAAACCACTACGCCTGCGCGGCTCGCACTCGCTCCCTCTGAAGTCACCAGGAGTGTATTGCACAGATACACTCCTGTATTGCACAGATGCAGACCGTATTGGGCCTGCACAATACACTAGTGACGTCAGCAGAAGCGGGGACACGGCCTACAAGGCAAACAGGGTACAAGATACATGACCATGTGATTCTGGGCTGGTTAGGTAGGCCCAGTAATACAAGTACGAGGCTGCCATAGGAAAGGAGCTCACGATCATGTAGAATACACTAGGGAAGGGAGGACCCCGCCAAAGGCTTGCAATCTAACGGGAGGGGAGGTGTACATGGAAGCAGGAAATTTCGGAGCATGAGGCAAGTGGACAAAAAGGGCGCCGCCATTCACTCCCATAATAAATATCGTTTGATGGGCGCCGAACAGGAAAAAAGGGCGCCTGGAGATTATAAACATTTTCAAATGGCGCCCGGAGATTATTAACGTTTTCATACTGCACTTGTTATGATTTAAGTTTACAACAAGGAATAACGTTTACAAATACACTAAACATATCAATCGTTTTTAACAAAATCATTATTTAAAATGTTATCACTTGCTGTTTGTAAAACATTATTATCCACATAATAAAGTGATCAGTAAGTAAATTGTAATATATTTATTACAGTCACTATTTGTAAATCATTATTATTCACACAATAAAGCGATCACTAGGGGGATGGGGGGTCTTAGGGTTAGGCACCACCAGGGGAGATTTAAAGTTAGGCACCACCAGGGGGGATTTAGAGTTAGGCACCACCAGGAGGGTCTTAGGGTTAGGCACCACCAGGGGGGTCTTAGAGTTAGGCACCACCAGGAGATCTTAGGGTTAGGCACCACCAGGGGAGATTTAGGATTAGGCACCACCAGGGGGGTCTTAAGGTTAGGCACCACCAGGGGGTCTAGGGGTTAGGGATACGTAGAGGGAGGGTTCTGTGTGAGAGTAGGGTTAGGTTTAGTTGTAGCAAAATGTTAGTAATATTTACTAATGTTTTACTACATTTAGGGCCTGTTTCCACTACACGCAGATTCTGCATGCAGAAAACTGACTCCAATGAATGCCTTTGGGCCTGTTTCCACTGAATGCGATTTTTGTGATGCAGATTTCCCATAGGCATTCAATGGAGTTTTCTGCATGCAGAATCTGCGTGTAGTGGAAACAGGCCCTTATTATAAACGTATTTATATTTTTTATTAATTTGTTATAAACAATATTTTTGAGATTTTATTTCATATTATACAATTATAATGATTATACATAGATTATCGTTTTTAACAAACGTAATTATACGTTTATCTTTCAAAACAGGGAAGATTATCGTTTTCACAATTTGTGATTTCATACACATTATTAAAGGTTTACAATTTGTAAAACATTATTATAAATTAAATACAACACAATATTTTTATAAACGCTATTAGCTCTTATCGTTTACACCACGCGCCATTTTTTTCCCGACGCCCTTTTTGCATGGATGTGGTGTACACACTAGGTAGGGCTGTAGAATAAGTATTCAATAGAGAATTACTGTGTAGTAGGGGGTGGGTAGATTTAGGCTTTAGGCTAGGTTCCCAGTCGCTATTGTGCTGCATTCTCTGTGAGAGCAGGAATGCAATGCAACGGAACGGGTCAGTGGCGTCACATGTTAAGCTTGTGTTGCATCGGGTACAGTGAAGCAAACCGTCATTGAAAAGTATGCTCCTGCTGCCCTGTGAGCATTGCATAGGTGGTGCATTGCAGTAAGCCATGTTACAAAGTGGCCACTGCACTGCAACGCACCACTGTGAACGGTGGCCTTAAAAAAAAAATCCAGTTCAAACTTGCTAAATGATTTTGTTCTCTAATATTCCTTTCTGACCTCCTTAATCCTCTGCCTTAGTAAATAACTTGCCCAGTGCATAGATTTGCAAACTACTGTGGCTTTCTGTACTTTAGGAGTTGCAATTGGCTTCACTGAAATGACTAGGGATGGGACAAGGTCCTTCAGCACCCAAGGCTGAGACACCAAAGTGCGCCCCTCCATCCATCCATCCCTCCCCCCCAGCCGTCACACACTGATTGCTACTAGACTAAGAGGTGCCCCAGGGCCCCCAACCTCCCTAATACCTTAATATCTAGTTATCTGACTTGCAGTCACTGCCATGTATCCCCTTTTCCTATTTCTTTCTGCTTCAAACACAATTGGGAATGACAACTGAATGAATTGTGCGCCCCCTCCTACACTGCGCCCTGAGGCTGGAGCCTCCTTACCCTCTGCCTCGGCCCGGCCCTGCTAGGGATTTTAGCATGGACCCCTTTGCCTATTGCTAAGCATTGCCCTGCCATCTGGGTAGACTACCAGTATACAGATATTCTATAGCCATGATGTGCGGTTGCGGGGCTTGTTGCTTATGTGCTGTCTATTCAAACATCGGTACTGGCCTTTAACCGTGTTTGCACAAATGCTGCACTTGATGCTGTCTCCCATCACCTTGTTTAGTCATGTAGCCAATCAGGCTACACTCCCGCCTGGAGCCCCCCCTTTATAAAAGGCAGGCAGCGTCAGGCATTTCACTCACTCATGTGCCTGCAGTAATTAGAGAAGGGATAGCTGCTGTGCAGAGACTTATAGGGAAAGCTTAATTAGGCTCTTGTAGGCTTCTTAGCTTGCTCCTTGCTGATTCTTATTGCTAAAAAAACATACCCCTCAACAGCTCTTTTGAGAGCTAATGTTCTTGTGATCTATCACAGCCCTGTTAGTCAGTCGCAGCTGGCCTTTGGCCCCTTGGTGGTATAATTACCACTGTGCCAGTGCCAGGTGCACACTATAATACCCATCACTGCATACACCTACCTGTTGTTCACAATGCACCCACCTACCTACGTGAGCGCACACAGTGTCACTGTGCCTGTCCAGTACCTGTCTGTATGTGATAGGTGCACATTATAATACCCATCACTGCATATACCTACTACCTGTTGTTCACTTCAGTGTACCCACCTACCTATGTGAGCACACGCAGTGTCACTGTGCCTGTCCGGCACCTGTCTGTGTGTGACAGGTGCACATTGTAATGCCCATCACTGCATATACCTACCTGTTGTTCACAGTGCACCCACCTACCTATGTGAGTGCACGCAGTGTGATATACCACTCCGTGCATACCTGTTAACTGCACCTGTGTGACTGCACATTGTATTAGTCAAGTCAGTGCATACCTTTTACTTCATCCCCCCGATATGGACAAAACGGACAAAACAGGTAGAGGAAGAGGTAGAGGCAGACCCAGAGTAAGGCCACCCGGCAGGTCTGTGCGAGGTCATGCTGATGTGATTTTGTGTGGCCCTGGCCCAAAGTACAGTGCTCAGAAGAAGACACGTCCCATCAACTCCCAAAATTGTCAGGACGTGGTTGACTATTTAACACAGAACACCTCATCTTCTGCAGCCACCAGCGCTACTACAAGCACCACATCCGCTGCATTTGACAGTTCGCAGGAGTTATTTGGTGGGGAAATCACTGATGCACAGCCATTATTGTTACAACCTGATGAAGGCGCTAAGCAAGTTAAACCACCACCTCATATGTCTGAGTTAGGTGACACTATGGACATAACGTGTGAGGAGGAGGATGATGAAGTACCTGCTGTTGTTACAGTTTTGGAGGTGTCTGAGGCAAACGAAGCTGGGCAGGATGATTATTATGATGGCGATGATATGGATGCCACGTATGTTCCCAATAGAGGAGATGAACAGGGGGACAGTTCAGAGGAGGAGTCAGAGAGGAGTAGGAGGAGATGAGTTCCTGAAAGAAGCAGGGGGAGCTCATCAGAAACAGCTGGTGGCAGTGTCCGGCACCATGTATTGCCACCTATTGACAGCCAGCCCTTCAACGTCAGCTGCTAATGCCACCATAGTGCCATCACCCCAGAGGGGCCCAGCGGTTTGGAATTTTTTTTATGTGTCTGCCATAGATAAGAGCACTGCCATCTGTTCTCTCTGCCTTCAAAAATTGAGCCGGAAAGGGCAACACCCACGTAGGGATAAATGCCTTACGAAGGCACATGGAGAAAAGGCACAAACTCGAATGGGAAGAGCACCAGAGGAAAAGCAGCACACAAAAGAAAAGCCATCCTCCTTCTCCTCTTCCTCCTTCAGGTGCATCATCTTCAGCCTCTTTCTCCCTTGCACCTCCACAATCACAGCCACCCTCCTCCACTCCGCCTCTGACCTTTAGCGGTTCCTGCTTCTCTGCCCACAGCAGCCAGGTGTCTGTGAAGGAAATCTTTGAGCAGAAGAAGCCAATTTCTGCCAGTCCCCCCCCTTGCCCGGCATCCGACAGCTGGCTTGGCAGAAGTGTTATCTCGCCGCTGTTACCATACCAGCTGGTGGATTCTGAGGCCTTCCGTAAATTTGTGGCCATTGGGACAACACAGTGGAAGATACCAGGCCGCAATTATTTCTCTAAAAAGGTGATACCCAAACTGTACCGTGAAGTTGAGAGGCAAGTGGTGTCATCTCTGGCACACAGCATTGGGTCAAGGGTCCACCTGACCACGGATGCCTGGTCTGCCAAGAATGGTCAGGGCAGGTACATAACTTGCACAGCCCATTGGGTCAACCTGGTGACCGATGGCAAGCAGGGAGTACGTGGCTATGCAGCAGACCAACTTGTGACACCTCCACGGCTCACAGGCAGGCCTCCTGCCACCTCCTCTCCTCCTGCTACATCCTCTTCACTGTCATCATCCTCCTCCTCCTTGGCTGAGTGGCAGTTCAACTCTACTGGTGCTGAGATCCCCTCTCCAGCTACACAGCTCCAGCTCCCCAGGGCCTATGCTGCATGCCAGGTACGGTGGTGTTACGCCATCTTAGACATGTCTTGCCTCAAAGCGGAGAGTCACACTGGAGCAGCTCTCCTGGCTGCTCTTAACAAACAGGTGGATCAGTGGCTGACCCCGCACCAGCTGGAGATTGGCAACTTGGTGTGTGACAACAGCAGCAATCTCATTTCCGCTTTGAATTTGGGAAAGCTGATGCATGTACCCTGCATGGCACATGTGCTTAATCTAGTAATTCAAAGATTTGTGCCAAAGTACCCAGGCTTAGAGGATGTCCTGAAGCAGGCCAGGAAGTTGTGTGGGCATTTCAGGCGGTCTTACACGACCATGGCACGCTTTGCCGATATTCAGCGGAGAAACAACTTGCCGGTGATACATCTGATTTGCGATAGCCCGACTCGCTGGAATTCGACCCATCTTATGTTCTCTCGCCTGCTAGAACAGGAGAAAGACGTCACCCAGTACCTCTACAACTACAGTAGAAGGACACAGTCTGGGGAGATGGGACGTTCTGGCCCAACAACTGGACACTCATGCGAAATGCATGCAGGCTCATACGGCTGTTTGAGGAAGTGACCAACCTGGTGAGTCGCAGTGAAGGCACCATCAGAGACTTGATCCCGTACGCTTACTTCCTGGAGCGTGCCATGCGTAGAGTGGTGGATCAAGCTGTGGAGGAGCATGAACAGGAACAGTTATGGGAGGAAGCGTTGTGGGATCAATTCTCATCAGAACCAGATGTTTCCTCAACACCTGCGGCAGCACAGAGGGGGGAGGAGAAGGAGGAAGAGTCGTGTGGGGAGGAGGAGTCAGACTCAGATGATGAGGAAGGTGTTTCTTTGGAAGAGGAGGAGGAGGCGGCAGAAGAACAACCACAGCAGGCGTCGCAGGGGGCTTGTGCTGCTCAATGTTCCCGTGGTATTGTTCATGGCTGGGGGGAGGAGGACTTACCTGACATCACTGAGGAAGAGCAAGAGGAGATGGATAGTATGTCTGGATCCAACTTTGTGCAGATGGCGTTTTTCATGCTGTCCAGCCTGTTGAGGGACCCTCGTATAAAAAAATTCAAGGGGAATGACAATTACTGGGTGGCCACGCTACTAGACCCTCGGTATAGACACAAAGTGGTGGACATGTTACCAACTCACCTGAAGGCAGAAAGGATGCAGCACTTGCAGAACAAGCTGGCAACTATGCTTTACAATGCGTTTAAGGGTTATGTCACAGCCCAACGCAATAATGGTACCACTGCCAGTAATCCTTCTCCCATGTCCACGCAGGCAAGGACAGGACGCTCCAGCAATCTCATGGTGATGTCAAGTTAATTGCCAGTTTTAGAAGTATGGCAAACCAAAAACTTAGCAGAAATAATTCTGTTTTTATGTCTGCCACCTATATAAATAGGCTGCTGTAAGTTATAATTATTTGAAACATAACCAAGCAATCTATGAAATCAAAAGCAACTGATTGTTAATAAACTGAAAAATTAGTCAAAGTTCATCTAATTGTTTGTTAGATATTATACATTTACTTAAAGTGGACCTGAACTCTTGCACAGGGCAGAAGGGGAACAGAGAGAAATGCACCCTGTATGCATTTAGATTGTTTAGCCTGTTTAATTCCCCCTCATTAGTGTCTAATCACAAGTTTTAATTTGATCTCTAGCCTGGGTAACCTGACTGCCACAACAGAGATGGCAGATAAGCTTGTTTGAAAGCACAGGCTCTTAACAATATGTTTGCTTCCATGAATAAGTAAGTAGAATTAGTGCAGATTTATTTTAGAATTTGTATCAGCTGTAACAAAAATGTTTTTTTTTTATATATATATATAAGGGTTATTATGCTGTTTTGTATCTTTTAGAGCAGAGAAGATATTCTGAGTTCAGGTCTGCTTTCACATATTTATACTATAAGATTCTGTAAAAAGTACATTACTTCATTACAACATATAAACATAGTGTAAGGAACACATTCTAAATGGAACTTGAAGTGAGAGGAATGCAGAGGCTGACATCTTCATTCTCTAACAATCTGTGCTGATGCTCTGCCTGAAATATTATAAGTCACTGGCCCAGAATGAGCATGCAGATCAGATGCTTTTACTCTGGTCTGACTCCTCTGGCTGTATGCTTGCTGCAGGTGTGTGACTCAAACAACTAAATATAAAAAGCGGAGCATGACAAGTCAGGCTGTTGGTGTTGTTTTTAAGGTAATGAAAATGGCAGCCAACGTATTCCTCGTACTCCAGGCTCCCCTAAAAAATACACCTTCTGCAAATTAACTATGCCCTTTTAAAATATGTTTACAATCTGTATCACACGTTTAAAATATTCTTGTCTTTGTTTCATCTGTAGGAACCAAGCATTGTACATCAAGGAAAGAGCGGCATGTGAGCAGATAAAGAAAGCATAACTTTGGAAAGAGATGTAAAAAAAAAAAAATGCATTGTGTATCTCTAATAATTTGGAATAAAATATGGAGAGTCAATTTGTGCCGTTGAATTATTTAATGTCCAGGTATATTTCTCCACATGTAAGCTGATAAAGAACACATGCAAATATAGGTGGTTTTGGTTTAAAACACTATGAGCAAATCAATATTTTACCCTTGCTATGAGGGACATCTATGGGTAGCCTGCCATAAATGTACGAGCGACACAACCACTTTCATACACAATATTTCAGGTACAAGGCTGCCACCACCTCTTTTATCCGGGAAAAGAGTGACCCGCTAACTAGTCTGAGCTAAGAAGAAAGGATTAACAATCTATTATTACTGAAACAATACAGTACTTCAGGTAGAGAATCTTCGGAAAGGCTAGGATTCGTCCTGCGGTGCTCAAATCAGGTATGTAGCCAAAAAATGTCCTTAAAGTGGATCCGAGATGAACTTTTACTCATTGCATAATTGTGTTTCTTTCCTACTGTTAATAGGGCATTCCTCAAGCCAAATACTTTTTTGTTTTTGTCTTAATACTCTAATTCCCTATAAACTACACAAGCCTCGCCCACAGGTTTTCAGAGAGCCAAGGCACTTTGACAGTAGCAAGGGCTCATGGGAGCTCAGTCTGGGCAGGAGGAGGGGGAGGTATTACTAGCCAGAGATTTCAGAGGCAGAGGGGAGGAGGGAGGAGGAGGGGGGATTAGGTTTTTTTGATCAAGATGCAGATAAGCCTGCCTCTAATGTTTACAAACAACATGGCTGCTGTCATTGTATCACAGGAATAATCAATAATATTCTATTAAAGCTGTTTGCAGCTAGATTTTCTGTGTAAACGATCTAAACTTTAGATAAGATATATAGACAAGTTACTTGTTATAGTTAGTTTTTCATCTCAGATCCGCTTTAAGTCATTGTTTTTTTTTTTACTCATTATAAATAATTTATATATACAGAAAATTATTATAAGTAATAATTGTGAAGACAGTAGCCACAGTATACAATAAAAGGAAAAACAGTGAAAATTAATACTTGATGATGATCCAGTCTGTGTGAGAGTCCAAGAATCCTTTGTCTTTAAGAACTCGAAATGGAAGATAGCCTTGGATTCTCTCGCTAGCTCCTTAGATAATGGTACAAAAATGGAGAACTGAGCTGCATTTCAGCCCCTCTGCTTTTATAGGATGCTGCTCTGGGGGGTGGACTCAGGCTCTGCCCCCAGGCCCAAGGCTGAGCACCCCCTGACATTTGCGGGGGGGGGGGGAATTCAAATCCAAATATAGGACTTGTCTGTATCTGTAGCAACCCTTGTTTGGAGTATTTGAATAAATTGTTATTGCATCAAATCAACAGTACATGTGTCTGTTTTGGGCTAGTTGGTCCACCACCACAGCCGGAATATTTTAATGTTTTAAGTATCTTTTATCCTACTGGCGCCTCTGTACAACCTTGCAGAATATTCATCGCACACAACTGATAATAGCAAATTCAAAAATCTCAAAGAATATGAATCCCATTAATACCAGACATGGGTAGGGTGTGGAATTCCCTTCATTAAGAAGTTTAATAAAGGGGTTGCTGTTTATATCAGCCCAATGAAAGAGATATGATAATGTTGTCAGGTTACTAGCAATCAAACGATATACTTTTCATATAGGTCACAAGTACAGTGTATCTCAAGAGGCAAAAAATAATGAAATACAGTTATTGAAAACAATTGTCTCCTCTTTGTCTGCCCCTGCGGTGCTTTACGGCTTCCCTGGCAGCAGCAGGGCCAAATGGTCCTTTTCAGGCTAGAGTTCATACTCCTGTGTGAGCTGCCTGACTGAGGGAATGATCTGTTGTTCCAGGTAATTAAAAAACACACTTTGTCATTTGGTGGTAGAATCTTGTATCTAACTTGAATAGACAGACCACAGTGCTAATAGTAGAATATCAGTAAATTTGCCAATATTTTGCTAGTGGCTTTCTCTGGCATCTACATTTTCCTGGCAGGGCCGGACTGGGTCGCCGAGGAGGCGGGAAATGCTCAAGTGGGCCCTTCTGCTACCTCATATATTAAATACAGGGCTGTCCTTGCATGATAATTAGATAAGCCATTTGAGTGTGCCACCAGAAGGGGACACAGAAGGGACAAAGAGAGTGGAGGGAGACAAAGGTGATGAGTGGAGGGGACAAAGAGAGTAGTGGGGGGTAGAGGTGATGAGTGGTGTGGGACACCTCTGTGTCCCCATCCATTTTACATTTCAGCTATCTGAAAAAGAGCCTGCTGAGCAGTACCGCGCATGCGCGCTTTAATCGCACATGCGCAGTACTTTCACGCCGGTGATGACGCGAGGCGGCCGGCGTGGTGACGTCAACCGCGTCAATAGCGGAAGAAGGAGCCCGACACTCGGCCGAGTGTTGCCGGGCTGCCGCCGGGCAGCCATTCCGGAGCGGGGCCTAGGAGAGAAGACAGGACGCCGTCGTGGGACCTCCCGACCAGCACTGGGCTGGAGAAAGCGCCGGGTGAGTACTATTTTCCTTTTTAAGTTGAGCTCGGAGTCCCTTTAATATCCTACCATATTACTATTATTTATGTAGCACTGAAATCTTCTGCAGAACTTTATAGAGTACACAGTCATGTCACTGACTTATCAGTCCCAGGTGCCCTTTTTTCATGTAACCATTCCCAGGACCCTATGCAAAAGTATGACTGAAGTGAGGTGAGGTGTATGGAGGCTGCCATATTTCTTCATAGGGATGGTCAGAAATGGCCATTTCCGATTCCGCAGAAATTCAGATTTCAACAAATGCCCATTTCCGTTTTTTCCATGTTTTTATTTCCATTTTCTGATTTTCGAGGATTATTTTATTAGTCATTTTTTGCATCACAGAATGCAAAATCTGAAAAGAAACATCAGAAAAACGAAAATTGGAAAGTCTTGTGTCTAAAATTACCGCGGTGCAGCTAATCTTGTCAAATTTGATAATAATATCAGAAACACCTACATGCTTGTTCAGGGGCTATGGCTAAAAGTATTAGAGGCGGAGGATCAGCAGGACAGCCAGGCAACTGGTATTGTTTATAAATAAATAAATATGGCAGCTTATATATATCTCTCAATTAATTTGTCCTTTAAAGCACTTCCTGCTGTTTTTAGTCTGCTAATCGAGGCCCGATTTTCTATAGAGCAGCTAATTAGATACTCACATTGCCAGGATCCAGCACTGCATGTACTTACTTCTTCCTGGTCCTGCATTCCATCTCACAGTAACAGCACCACATTCTGTTACTGTGAGATGGAACGCTGGACCAGGAAGAAGTAAGTACATTCGGCACGTGTATCCCTCCCGGCAATATATCTGATTACCCACTCGCATTAAACCGCAACGTCCCACTGTGAATATGCCCTCACTGTATTCATTTTAACATGCTGTGATTTAGGATGGTCGATGGGATGGTAAAAAATCAGAATTGATGGATTATGCAAATAATGTATGCTAATGTATGGAAAGTGAAAACGGACCAGATAATGCCTGCAAAGTTCCCATCTCCGAGGGGGGCTAAGGGTTGGGCATCACCAGGGGGGAGGTTAAGTGTGAGAGTAGGGAGAAATTAGGTCATTGCAAAATATTGGTAAATATTACTGATATCTTACTATTTTAATGAAGCAGTAGAATATCTGTACAATTACCAATATTCTACTACCACTATACTGCCCCATTTTCAACAGGTGCTTTTTCCAAACGTATGCACTGCAGATACCAAGTAGCTAGTAGTATAGCTACAGACTGACCTCAGGGCCCCAATGCGGAATTTGGATTTGGCCCTCCCCCACATTAAATAATGTGCTCCCTCCCACCCCGGATTAGTAGCCAGCTGGGCTCCCCAGTATGGTAGCTAGATGTGCTCTACTCTCCCCCCCCCCCCCCCACCGCTCGTATGGTAGCCAGGTATAGGTGTCTTCAGTATAGCTAACCAGGTATAGATTAACCAGGTGTAGGTGCCCCCAGTATAGGTTAGCCAGGTATAGGTCCCCCAGTATAGGAAGCCCGGTATAGGTGCCCCGATATAGGTAGTCAGGTGGAGGGGGCGCACCGGCGGGCGCATTAACAGCAGCTGAGTGGGTAATCAGATATATTGCCAGGTTCCAACACTGCATGTACTTACTTCTTCCTGGTCCTGCGTTCCATCTCACAGTAACAGCATGCGGTGAAGGAGGAAGTGTTTGAAGTCACGTGAGCGCCGAGTGGAACGCATCGTGGGAGGCGCCGAGGGACGGCCGGAGAAGACGTCAGAAGGGTAAGCTTGATCCTCCGCCCAGCCCGCACAGCACAGCAGTACTGGGTGTCATCCGGATAACTACTATCCGGATCACCCGAAGATTGCCCGCCGCTGCCCAGACACAGCCCGGACTTAGATTTAAGGCGGAGGGGAGCGCAGAGGGGAGAGCCCCGAGGTGAGGGAGGGGGGGGACCCTCCCGGCCGAATTGCTGCATGGCTTTCCCCTCATGCTGCGTCCCCTCCAACCCCCACAAAATGGCCCGGGGGGGGGCCCGCTCAGAAATTCTGCAGGGGGGCCCGGTGGGGCCTAGTTACGCCCCTGCCCCATTCAAAAACAATAAAGTTGTTCAAAAGACTTGTACACACATTCCAACCTGCATGATAGTTGGTCAGAATGATCCTCTGGTTGGATGTGGCAAACAACCTGTTATCAGTTGGTCATCTGGTTGTTTGTCAGCTGTACACACACCCAACTTATCTTCCAACAGACAAGTTCGGAAGATAATTGGACAGATTGTTGGTAGGTGTGTATGAGCCTTCACCGTTTATTGTTTGTTTAAAGAGAATCTGTACCCTAAAATTCTTTCAATAAAAAGCATACCATTCTATTCATTATGTTCTCCTGGGCCCCTCTGCTGTTTCTGCCACTCCCTGCTGCAATACTGGCTTGTAATTGCCAGTTTTAGGCAGTGTTTACAAACAAAAAACATGGCTGCTAACCAGCATGTGATAGGCTGAGAGAAGCTCAGTCTGTGACTCATACAGAGCCCGGAGGGGGCGTGGAGAGGGTGTGTATAACTTCTACCTATCACAGCAGAGCAGCACATTCCTGCCTGAGCCGACAAAGATGACAAAGGAAATAAGATTAGATTATATAACAGAGATAATACAGCCACTGTGCAACTAGGAAAGGCTGCAGTAAGACAGAGTAGACCACATTAGAACAGGTATAGGAACTTATAGGATAGAAAAAATAAGGCTGAAAATGTTGTTACAGAGTCTCTTTAAGGTTTTACTGCAGAGCTAATGACCCTGTGAACTTTCCTGCACTGTTTCATAGTTTAAAATATAGAGTATCGTTTGTAAACTGCAAATATTAGAGAATGATGCAATGTTATAAAAAAGCTATATAACTGAAAATAAAAAAAATATTAGACTATTTTCTTTGCTACTAATGTTCTATTAATTATTCGTACTACACATACAATTCATTATGTCATACTTTTTTTTCGCTTCAGTGTCACTTTAAGGCTACTGAAAGCCATGAGAAAGTACGCTGTTTATGTGGAGAAAAGGAAATAAAGCTCATCAGTCTTTAATTCATATCCTTAGTACCAGAAATTACTATAGTTGAAGTCTCAAAAGGTTATGATTTCCAAGAAGTCATAGAATAAATATTGTTCTAATTAAAACTGTGTTTCTTAGTTACCTAGCTATAGGATTTCACTTACTCATATATATGCATTACGAGGGAGAGAAAAATACAAAGGCTTATTATATTGTGAATAGATCTGAACAATAAAAGATCTGTGTAGCATTATCTCTAGTGAAGTGGTGGTTGTTATATTAGGTAGATATTATTCGTGAAGCGGTTTTGTGGTTCTGGCATAAAATATTTAGCAAAAGACAAACATACCTCTTTGATAAACATGGAGCCATTGCTTTAAAAGCATCTTCTCCAGGCAAACCATAAAAAATGCATGCTATACCCATGTATGTACACTGTTCAAAAAATAAAGGGAACACAACAATAAGACAGCCTAGATCTGAATGAATGCAATATTCTTATTGAATACTTAGTTCTTTACATAGTTGAACATGCTGACAATAAAATCACACAAAAATGATCAATGGAAATCAAATTTATAAACCCATGGATGTCTGGAATTGGAGTCACTTAAAATTAAAGTGGAAAAACACTACAGGCTGATCCAAGTTTGATGTAATGTCCTTAAAACAAGAACAAATGAGTCTCAGTAGTGTGTGTGGCCTCCACGTGCCTGTATGACCTCCCTATAACGCCTGGGCATACTCCTGATAAGGTTGCGGATGGTCTCCTGAGGGATCTTCTCCCAGATCTGGACTAAAGGGGCCCATACACCTAACGATTTTCCCGCCGATATACAGCAGATTCGATCACTGTGATCGAATTTGCTGTGAAATCGTTGCGCAAACGATTGATTTCCGTCCAAAATCAATCGTTCCCGTCGATTCCCGTCGAGCCGTCCGTGCGGAAGATTTTTCTTGATCGCCGGCGGGTCAGGAGTGCGTCAATAGAGGCATTCGAATGCCCGACGACCGACGCAATACAGCGGCAATACATTACCCGCTGTCACCGATGTCTTCTTCTCCGGTGGGTTCCTCGTTCCAGTCCGGCTGGCTTCACTTCCTGTCCCGGCAGGAACTTTAAACAGTAGAGCACCCTCTACTGTTTAAACTTCCCCGGACAGAAAGAAGTGAAGCCAGCCGGACCGGAACGACGAACCCAGTGGACAAAAAGACATCGGTGACAGCGGGGACTTGCGCCGGCGGAGCAGGTAATGTATGCGGGGGGAGGGGGGAGGCAGCGGCAGCAACACCCCAGATTGTGATCGGTTTCATGCTGAAATCGATTCACAATCTGTTTGCAGTAAAGGCAGCCATACAATCCCTCTCTGATCAGATTCGATCAGAGAGGAATCTATCTGTTGGTCAAATCTGATGGCAAATCGACCAGTGTATGGCCACCTTTAAGCATTTACCAACTCCTGGACAGTCCGTGGCGTTGGTGGATGGAGCGAGACATGATGTCCCAGAGGTACCTCTGGAAAGCACATGGATGCCCCCCGAAAGAAATGGCACCCCACACCATTACTGACCCACTGAAAAAGCAATCATGAACATTCTCCATGACGTCACCAGACTCTGTCACGTGCTCAGTGTGAACCTGCTGTAATGTGTGAAGAGCACAGAGCCAGTGGCGAATTTGCCAATCTTGGTGTTCTCTGACAAATCCTAAACGTCCTGCACAGTGTTGGACTGTAAGCACAACCTTCCCTGTGGACGTTGAGCCCTCATACCCAGGGGCGCCGCTAGGCATAAAGCAGACCACGCGGCCGCTTGGGGCCTCAAGATCTTAGGGGCCTCGGCGGCTCCGTGACGTCGGCGTGACGTCACTGTTTTCCCACAGCCCCGCGGGGCTGGCAGAGCAGAGCAGGGCTACGGTAAGATGGCCACCGCCGAAGCCCTGCTCTGGAGACTATTTATGTCTCCAGTACAGGGCTTCGGGTGGCCATCTTCCCGTAGCCCTGCATTCAATCAGCGCGGGAGATTGGAGGAGGGAGGGAGCTCCGTGGGAACTGCGCGCCTGAGGAGCCGGCCAGGAGATGGGGAGAGAAGACTTCTGCCAGTGCCAGGTGAGTAAATTCTTTTCTTTTTGCAGCCCTAATTGCGTTTATCTGCTGAAAATGTGCCCTAATTGCGTTTATCTGCTAAAAATGTGCCCTAATTGCGTTTTATATCTGCTGAAAATGTGACCTAATTGCGTTTGATTTCTGCTGAAAATGTGGCCCTAATTGCATTTGATTTCTGCTGAAAATGTGGCCCTAATTGCGTTTGATTTCTGCTGAAAATGTGCCCTAATTGCATTTGATTTCTGCTGAACTGTGCCCTAATTGCGTTTGATTTCTGCTGAAAATGTGGCCCTAATTGCGTTTGATTTCTGCTGAACTGTGCCCTAATTGCGTTTGATTTCTGCTGAAAATGTGCCCTAATTGCGTTTGATTTCTGCTGAAAATGTGCCCTAATTGCGTTTGATTTCTGCTGAAAATGTGCCCTAATTGCGTTTGATTTCTGCTGACAATGTGCCCTAATTGCATTTGATTTCTGCTGAAAATGTGCCCTAATTGCATTTGATTTCTGCTGAAAATGTGCCCTAATTGCGTTTGATTTCTGCTGAAATGTGGCCCTAATTGCGTTTGATTTCTGCTGAAAATGTGCCCAAGTTGCGTTTGATTTCTGCTGAAATGTGGCCCAAATTGCGTTTGATTTCTGATGAAAATGTGCCCAAATTGCGTTTGATTTCTGCTGAAAATGTGCCCAAATTGCGTTTGATTTCTGCTGAAATGTGGCCCAAATTGCGTTTGATTTCTGCTGAAATGTGGCCCAAATTGCGTTGGATTTCTGCTGAAATGTGGCCCAAATTGCGTTTGATTTCTGCTGAAATGTGGCTTAAATTCTGTTTGTTTTCTGTTGAAATGTTGCACAAATTGCATTTGTTTTCTGTTGAAATGTTGCACAAATTGCGTTTGTTTTCTGCTGAAATGTTGCACAAATTGCGTTTTTATTTTCTGGTGTCTGGGGTAACTGTTGCTGCATTTATTATTTAATGGTCATAGTTGGCTATATTTGCTGTGCTATGGTTAAGCTTCGCCCATACAATGTCATGGCCACGCCCATCTGCCGGCGCGGCGCGCTGCGCGCGCCTCAATCACCCCCACATCCATTTTTCCCCACAAACAGCCCCGCCCCAATCCGCCCTCCCACTCCACCCACATGTCATGGCCACGCCCACTTATGCCGGATAGCCACACCCATTTTTCGCCTAGGGCCACTTACTACAGTCCACTTGGGGCCACAAAAACCTTAGCTGCACCCCTGCTCATACCACCCTCATGGAGTCTGTTTCTGACCATTTCAGCAGACACATGCACATTTGTGGCCCGCTGGAAGTCATTTTGCAGGGCTCTGGCAGTGCTGCTCCTGTCCCTCCTAGCACAAAGGCGGAGGTAATGGTCCTGCTGCCCTCCTATGGTAGGGTGACCATATTTTGATTTCCAAAAAAGAGGACGATCACAACAGCATGTGGGTGTGGTCATGGGCGTGGCCAAATATACAAGACCTTAGCAGTGTGCTGTCCAACTTCGCGGGCATGGAGGGACGTTTGTTTTTTCCACAAATTTCCCCATAAATGGAATCAGATTGGCAGCATATTTCTCTACAAATGCAATGAGATTGGCAGCAGATTTCCCCACAAATGCAATCTTATTGGCAGCAGATTTCCCCACAAATGCTATAAGATTGGCAGCAGATTTCCCCACAAATGCTATGAGATTGGCAACAGATTTCCCCACAAATGCAATCTTATTGGCAGCAGATTTCCCCACAAATGCTATGAGATTGGCAGCAGATTTCCCCACAAATGCTATGAGATTGGCAACAGATTTCCCCACAAATGCAATCTTATTGGCAGCAGATTTCCCCACAAATGCTATAAGATTGGCAGCAGATTTCTCCACAAATGCTATGAGATTGGCAGCAGATTTCCCCACAAATGCTATAAGATTGGCAGCACATTTCCCCACAAATGGGAGATTGGCAGCACATTTCCCCACAAATGCTATGAGATTGGCAGCACATATCCCCACAAACATATATTTACAGTACAGTGAGGGTCTCAGCAATATATTATACATGTGTATACCAGAAGGGCAGTCCCGCCACGTGCATACATAAATGGAGGTATCTACAAATACACATCTATATTTATATGGGGATGGTCTCACCAACTCCGCTGCAGCTTCTTCCATCACTTCTCTTCTCATACCAGCGCAACCTAACCCGCTACCGTACAGACCGCCTCTCCAACCGCTGTCTGCGTCCCGCCTCCTTCGCAGTGGCGTACCTAGGGTATTTGACACCCGGTGCTGATTATTCAGATAGCACCCTCCGCCCACCCCTCCCCACCAAAAAAGGAAAGAGTGAGAGTGACAGCTACCACTATCCAATATGGCTATGGACTCAATTGTGAACTGCTCTGAGGGAAATGTCTATGTACTCTGTAAAGTGCTGAGGAGAAAGATATCCCTGCTATATAAATACATAATAATAATATGGTAAGAGGTTAGGCCATGACAGGATTAGACTGTGAGCTCCGTGGAGGACTGTCAGTGACATGACTATGTACTCCGTAAAGTGCTGCAGAAGATGTCTGTGCTATATAAATACACAATAATATGGTAGAGACATTAGACTTTGATTATGGAAAGATTTGATTATGAGCTCCTCTGAGTAGAGTCAGTGACATTACTTTGTATTCTGTAAAGTGATGCAGAAGATGCCAGTGCTATATAAATACATAAGAATAATATGGTAGTACATTAGACCATGACTATGGTAGTAGTAGATTGTGAGCTCCTCTGAGGACAGTTGGTAACATGACTATGTACTCTGTAAAGTGCTGCATAAGATGTCAGTGAGGTGAAAGCAGGGAAGGGTGGTATAAGAGGTGGCAAGTGGGGAGGGTGGCAGATAGGAGACAGCAGGGGAGGGGAGGGTAGTATAGAGGTGACAAGAGGGGAGGGTGGCAGAGGGGGTTAGCAGTGGAGGGGAGCATGGCATAGAAGTGGCAGGTGGGGAGGGTGGCAGATAGGAGACAGCAGGGGAGGGGAGGGTAGTATAGAGGTGACAAGAGGGGAGGGTGGCAGAGGGGGTTAGCAGTGGAGGGGAGGGTGGCATAGAAGTGGCAGGTAGGGAGGGTGGCAGATAGGAGACAGCAGGGGAGGGGAGGGTAGTATAGAGGTGACAGGAGGGGAGGGTGGCAGAGGGGGTTAGCAGTGGAGGGGAGGGTGGCATAGAAGTGACAGGAAGGGAGGGTGGCAGAGAGGAGACAACAGGCGACGGAAGGATGGTATAGAGGTGACAGGTGGGTAGGATGGCAGAGAGGGGTCAGCAGGGGAGAGGGTGATGGGAGGGAAGGATGGCAGAAAGGTGGCAGAGAGGGGTCAGCAGGGGAGAGGGTGATGGGAGGGAAGGATGGCAGAAAGGTGGCAGAGAGGGGTCAGCAGGGGAGAGGGTGATGGGAGGGAAGGATGGCAGAAAGGTGGCAGAGAGGGGTCAGAAGGGGAGGGCAGTATACAGGTGACAGGAGGGGAGGGTGGCAGAGAGGGTCAGCAGGGGAGGGGAGGCTGGTATAGAGGGGACAGGGGGAGGCAGTGAGGGGAGAGGAGGGGAGGGTAGCAAAGAAGAGACAGCAGGCAAGGAAAGGGTGGTAGAGAGCTAGCAGCAGGGGAGGGTGACAGCAGGAAGATAAATTACAGCAAGCTGCTAAAAGTGAGGGGAGAGAGTGGCATTTGGCAGAGAGGTGACTGGCTGCAGCCTGCTGAGGGTGAGGAAAGGGTCTGTTAGAGTAGGAAGGGTTGAGGAGTCAGGACAAAAGAGCAATAAAAGTTGGTAGGATAGTCAGGAGCTGCAGCAAATAATACCTGACATCTAATCCTCCAGCACCCTGCAGCGTGTGCCCTATAAGTTCTCCTCCCCGTGCACTTAGCTTGTTGCACAGGGAAAGCATCATTGCGGGGGAGGGAGGGGGATCAGCAAGTTACACTGACAGCCCTGCTTGTGACTGCTCTAGTCAGTTCAGCACTCACCCTCGAGTCTGCACAGGCATGTAACAGCTGCTGTGGGAGTTTTAAAAGTTGTTGCTGCAGCTTTTAGGAGTGAGGACTGCCAGCTCCCCTCTCCCCTTGCACGCAGAAAAGACCAACCTAACCCCCATCCCCCTCACTCATTCACCGTGAGCCCCCATCTCCCATGTGCAGAGCGCAGCTTAAAATGATACACTCTCTCCCACCTGGAGCTGAAGTTTTCTCTGTGATGATCGTGCCTGTTCTTCATCAGCCGTGCGCTCTCTGCCTGCTCTCCCTGCACGTCCAGGGTAATCACGTGGCATGCAGAGAATGTGGAGAGAGCAGCCGCTAGTGATGAAGATGGACGATGATCGGAGAGAACATCAGGGGTAGGTGATGGAGTTTGTATCATTTGAGCCGCACACTGCGCTCTGCAAATAGGAGAGACACAGGAGGGGAGGCATGGGAGGAATGAAGTCGGGCCCCTTCTCCGCATCTGCAGATTCCTCTCTACATATATTGCCCTGACATCAGGACTGCACTTCTGCCTGCCTAGGTGTCAGCCCCTAGCCATGGTGACACCCAGAGCGATCCGCCCTCTGCGCACGCCCCTAGAGACACCACTGCTGGCCGCAGCAGCCAATCAGCGCCTCCACACTGTAGTCTCAGTCTCCGGCTCTTTAGAAGAATCGGCTCTTCCTTGTGCTTGGCCGCTCGGCTCACTTTAAAGAGCCGGCTCGTGTTCGGCTCCGAACGGCTCTCTTCTTCCCCGGACATTTCAAAAAACCGGCCGGATGCCCCAGACAGGTCTAAAAAAGAGGACCTGTCCGGGGAAAAGAGGACGCATGGTCACCCTATCCTATGGCCTCCTCCACATCTCCTGATGTACCGGCCTGTATCCTGGTAGCGCCTCCATGCTCTGGACATTACGCTGACAGACACAGCAAACCTTGCCACAGCTCGCATTGATGTGCTATCCTGGTTGAGCTGCACTACCTGAGCCACTTGTGTGGGTTGTAGACTCTGTCTCATGCTACCACTATAGTGAAATCAACGCCAGCATTTAAAAGTGACCAAAACATTAGCCAGAGCCACTCCTTTATTGGGGATATCTTGCTAATTGCCCATAATTTCCACATGTCTATTACCATTTGCACAACAGCATGTGGAACTGATTATCAATTAGCGTTGCTACCTAAGTGGATAGTTTGATTTCACAGAAGTGTGATTGACTTGGAGTTACATTGGCCCTGAGAAAACTCACAAAGGTGAAAAAGTGAATTGCATATGGCCTATTGTGTTGTTTAAGTGTTCCCTTTATTTATTTATTTTGAGCAGTGTATTATCTGATGCAATGCACCACATTATGTCAATGTGAAAGATAAAGGGCTTTATGCTACAGGGAATCTTCTACATGTGACAGTTGCATGAATTACAAGTAACAGTTTGCCAGATCAGACATCTTTCTTGTTACAAGAGTTTCTTAAAGGACCACTCCCACGAATCAATACATTTTTAACCATCCAACAGTATATATATATATATAGTATATATGAGTCTTGCTGTGTCATTTTTTTAATTTTATTTTGTGATGTCCCTTTAATTTACTGTTTGCCACTGAAATCGGAGTCCGTCAGTCCCTTGCATAACGTTGACAGACTTTTGTATTTAATAAACATTGCAGGGGGAGTCTTTGCAGTATTTGGTAGAAAAAAGACGAGATGGTTTTGCCCTGCAATCCCAACTGTGAAGATCATTGCGCTCGTGCTTACCCCTCAGCAGTAGCCGTTATTTAGAAGGACCCCTCCGCAGGCTTTTAGGGAGGCAGCTGTCAGCGCAGACTTTGCTGCGCAATGAGCCGCTCTCCCTCTACCTTGATTCGCCTGCGGGTCTGCCAATGCCAATGATGACGTGTAGAGGAGCTGAGTGACTCTGCGGTGGCAGAGTCAGTATGGGCTTCCCTCTGTCTATCGCCGTGGCTCACGTCCTTATGACGTGCGGCGTAATGAGCGCAGAGCTCGCTCTGCTGTACTGGCAGAGCATACAGCTTCTGTCTATCGCCACGCCTCCAGCCCTGATGACGTCGTCATTGGCAGACCCGCAGGCGAATCAAGATACAGGGAGAGCGGCTCATTGCGCAGCAAAGTCTGCGCTGACAGCTGCCTCCCTAAAAGCCTGCGGAGGGGTCCTTCTAAATAACGGCTACTGCTGAGGGGTAAGCACGAGCACAGTGATCTTCACAGTTGGCATTGCAGGGCAAAACCATCTCGTCTTTTTTCTACCAAACCCTGCAAAGGCTCCCCCTGCAATGTTTATTAGATACAAAAGTCCGTCAACGTTATGCAAGGGACTGACGGACTACGATTTCAGTGGCAAACAGTAAATTAAAGGGACATCAAAAAATGACACAGCAAGGCTCTTAAATACTATATATATACTGTTGGATGGTTAAAAATGTATTGATTTGTGGGAGTGGTCCTTTAAAGTAGCATAAAATGTGCAAATGTACTGAGTATCAGTGGTGCTTGGATGTTCCGATCCACAAATTTGGCATGATTGGTTCTGTATTTTGATACGTGTCCACTCCACAATGTGTATTTTCGGTCATGAATGACGCAATCACGGCCGGATCCGGATCTTCTTTTAACGTTAATAGCAAAACCCCCATACATGCTACAATCCCCCAAATTGCATGGATTATCAAGGTGATAAGGGGCTACAACTTAAACAAAAAAAAAATAATTTTTTGTTTTTGAGAAAATGTATTTTAAAGTGAAATCAACACTTTAAATGGGGCTAATAGTTGGTAATAAGTGGTTTTAAACAGGGAAATACACGTTAAGCAATCACAGAGGTGAAGGTGAGTCCCAATGGCACTTGGCGGTGATGGTACAACTGGAGGAGGATGAGTGGCTGACTTTTTTTTTTTTGCAGTGAGCAGAGTACAACGTAACTGAAGGGTATCACTGGCTAATGAGATGAATAATACCAGTGAGCAGTGAGCACAGTACAACGTAACTGAAGGGTATCACTGGCTAATGAGATGAATAATACCAGTGAGCAGTGAGCACAGTACAACGTAACTGAAGGGTATCAATGGCTAATGAGATGAATAATACCAGTGAGCAGTGAGCACAGTACAACGTAACTGAAGGGTATCACTGGCTAATGAGATGAATAATACCAGTGAGCAGTGAGCACAGTACAATGTAACTGAAGGGTATCACTGGATAATGTGATGAATAATACCAGTGAGCAGTGAGCACAGTACAATGTAACTGAAGGGTATCACTGGCTAATGAGATGAATAATACCAGTGAGCAGTGAGCACAGTACAACGTAACTGAAGGGTATCACTGGCTAATGAGATGAATAATACCAGTGAGCAGTGAGCACAGTACAACGTAACTGAAGGGTATCACTGGCTAATGAGATGAATAATACCAGTGAGCAGTGAGCACAGTACAATGTAACTGAAGGGTATCACTGGCTAATGAGATGAATAATACCAGTGAGCAGTGAGCACAGTACAACATAACTGAAGGGAATCACTGCCAAATGAGATGAATAATACCAGTTAGCAGTGAGCACAGTACAATGTCACTCACAAAACTTACTGAATGAACAGCAGTTGCAGTGTGACTGTCTGTAAGTAGTAGCTGAAGTGTATGACTGGCTAATGAGCTGAATACAAGTGAGCAGTACTATCACTCTGAACCTGCCTGCCTGCACTAAACAAACTAATCTCCGGTACACTCTGACTATACTGACTACACCTAACTTCAGCAAAGCCTCACTGGCTAGCTAACTGAATACAAGTGTAGTATAAGAGCACTGTTAGGAGTAAAAATGCTCGGCTTTTCACACAAAAATGCACTTGCTGAAGCAACAATGGCCTGGAAATGATCCTCTCAGTGCCACAGTCTCAGCAAGGATGGAGCTTTTCATCATGGCCGCTACTTTATATACCGGAAGGGAGGGCATAGCCTCCCCTCCTATGATTGGTTGCTAGGGCCTTCCTGGGGGCCTCTGATTGGCCAAGGGAAGTCACTTACACCTACTTCCGCTTATCACAACCTAACCACAGCTTCTGCGCCGTTTTCACGAGCGCGAATGCATTCGGATGTACGCATTCACGGTCTGCCGAAGCGGATTTTAGTGATTGAAAATTGATCCATGGCGACGAATACCCGTGGCGGATAGCGTAAAAATGGTTGTGAAATCATGTAAAATTGTGATCATGACCTATATCCGAGCACCACTGCTGAGTATAAAACTATGTGGGGAGACATATAGAAGACCCTTCATATTACTGCCTTGTATTTTTAGTGCTGTGTTTCTGAAATCACCAGATACCAGTTACTCTACACCACGCCTGGATTTACCTCACAGGAGCCTATAGGCACAGATGTCCTGGCACCCTAGACTTCTCCCTCCATAAACCTACCCCCGCCAAACCGCATTGCAAGTGTGCTGGCCTTCACAGCTGTCATTTCTCCATTATTTCCTTTGCCCCTCATAGGTAGCTACAGGTGCCTTGGCATTAGGTAGCCAGAATTACCCTCAGTATTAAGTATCTAGCGGTGCCCCTGACTGAAGGGAGATATTGCCAGTGGAATGCCAGGAGCTGGGTGAGTAACCTCTCATTTACACTCTCATCAGGACTCTACATAGGGAAGGAGGGAGGAAGGAAATAAGGGAGGGGAGGGAGACACCTTTCCACCATCAGGCACCTGTAGGAACGTGCCTACGGTGCCTTATGGTAAATCTGGCCCTACTCAACATAGATTCTCTGAGAATGCTTTATTTTAAAGGGATGGGCTTTGTTCCCTGCAAACATTCGCTAGTGCTGTACACAAACTAAACTCGTCAGAGGTATCCGCTAAAGAACGACTGCCAAGAATCTTGTGTGTGTTCTATGTACAGTGATTCCAACGTCTTCGGCACGCTGTGGATTGTCTTGTCTAAATGCTGCTTGACTTCATGGGGCTGGAGGAAGCCCCAGGTAAGCATAAATACACCATATGCTGCCATGCCATCTCAGGTACCCTTTAAAAGGAAATAAACATGTCAGCCTGAGGATCCCTTTAAATTTGCCATCGTTATTAAAGCGGACCTGAACTCAGTAAATCCTCTCTGCTCCAAGAGATACACAACAGCATAATAACCTTTAAAGGGAAGGTCCGAGGTGATTAAAAAAACAAAAATCGACTTACCCGGGGCTTCCACCAGCCCCTGGCAGCTGTCCTGTGCCCTCACCACAGCTCAGCATCTAGCCGGTGGCCCAGGTTCCTCTCCAGTGCAGTTGCCTACCTCGGCATGCCGGCATCTACTGCGCCTGCGTGAGAGCCACTCGGGGTCACGCTGACATGGTCTGGAGTGTGCGGCGCAGGTGCAGTAGTTCTGCGCCTGTGCAGCACACTCCAGATGACATCAGCGCACAGGAGCAGTAGATGCCCATCAGCTTCTGCACCGGAAGAGCCGGGACAGGACCTCCAGGCCACTGACTGGGAGCGGAGCTGCAGCGAGGGGCACAGGACAGCTTCAAGGGGTAAGTAAATCTTTGTAAATGTTTTTTAATTCCCTCGGATATGTCCTTTAACCACCCTGGCGTTCTGATTAAATCGCCAGGGTGGCTGCGGGAGGGTTTTTTTTAAATAAAAAAAAAACTATTTCATGCAGCCAACTGAAAGTTGGCTGCATGAAAGCCCACTAGAGGGCGCTCCGGAGGCGATCTTCCGATCGCCTCCGGCGCCCAGAATAAACAAGGAAGGCCGCAATGAGCGGCCTTCCTTGTTTTGCTTATATCGTCGCCATAGCGACGAGCGGAGTGACGTCATCGACGTCAGCCGACGTCCTGACGTCAGCCGCCTCCGATCCAGCCCTTAGCGCTGGCCGGAACTTTTTGTTCCGGCTACGCTGGGCTCAGGCGGCTGGGGGGACCCTCTTTCGCCGCTGCTCGCGGCGAATCGCCGCAGAGCGGCGGCGATCAGGCAGCACACGCGGCTGGCAAAGTGCCGGCTGCGTGTGCTGCTTTTTATTTCATTCAAATCGGCCCAGCAGGGCCTGAGCGGCAGCCGCTGGCGGTGTTGGACGAGCTGAGCTCGTCCAGACCGCTCAGCTGGTTAAACAAAAAAGCATTTCTTTATTACGGCTGATACAAATCCTAAAATAAATCTACACTATTTCTCCTTCCTGATTCATGGAAGCAGATATATTGTTAAAGGGATACTGTAGGGGGGGTCGGGGGAAAATGAGTTGAACTTACCTGGAGCTTCTAATGGTCCCCCACAGACATCCTGTGCCCACGCAGCCACTCACCGATGCTCTGGCCCCGCCTCTGGTTCACTTTTGGAATTTCAGACTTTAAAGTCTGAAAATCACTGCGCCTGCGTTGCCGTGTTCTCGCTCCCGCTGATGTCACCAGGAGCGTACTGCGCAGTCGCAGACCATACTGGGCCTGCGCAGTACGCTCCTAGTGACATCAGTGGGAGTGAGGACACGGCAACGCAGGCGCAGTGGTTTTCAGACTTTAAAGTCTGAAATTCCAGAAGTGAATCGGAGGCGGGACCGGAACATCGGTGAGCGGCTGCGTGGGCACAGGATGTCTGCGGGGGACCATTAGAAGCCCCGGGTAACTTCAACTCATTTTCCCCCGACCCTCTACAGTATCCCTTTAATGGCCTGTGCTTTCAAATGAGATCTGCCATCTGAAATCTTTGCCGTGGCAATCATGTGACACAGGGGAGAGATCAAATTAAAACTTGTTATTAGACATAAATGAGGAGGAATTAAACAGGCTAAACTCTTTAAATACATACAGGGTACATTTCTCTGTTTTCCTTCTGTCCTGTGCAAGAGTTCAGGTCCACTTTAAATTATCATATCAATAACAGCACAAACTGTAAACACATATTTAAAACTTAATTATGGTGTAACATTATCACATGGCATGATGTAATTTAAACACTTATCTCAGAATAAGGACGTGTGCATGGAAGGTCTGCCTCTGTGAAAACTGTATAAAGGATCCCAGTGCCAGATTTGTGAAGCAGACCGACGCAGAACAATCCTTACATTATGCAGATTACTGGATTGCTTACGGTTGTGCTTGTTGCACTGTTCAGCCTCTCAGGTCTGTTTTAGCTACACGTACTCATCTACTTATTTAGCAAGAAGTTTATATAGCCAAATATTTTATTCTGCAAATTCTGATAATTTATGATGCAGAAGAGCTATGTTTAATTTGTAGCATACTGTCTGGCATTATAGAAAGTATTAGCATTGTTAAGCTGATAGCTATTTTTTTCTATTTGCATTCAGATGTGAATTATGTTGCTGCAGAAAGGGAGGTAAGTGCAATCCCACAACCAGTGACATGAAAATTGTATGATCTCTCTCAGGGTATTTCTCTATAGTGTCAGATAATTTTCCGTTAGCAAGGGGTAGGCAAGCAATGATACGGAAACAGTAAATTCGGGCGCCTGAGGCTAGTGGACAAATCGGGCGCCGCCATTCACTCCTATAATAAATATCGTTTAATGGGCGCCCGATAGGAAAAAAGGGCGCCGGAGAAAATTAACGTTTTAAAAGCGGCGCCCGGAGACTTAATGTTTTATTACTGTTTCTCATGATTACACATTATTTAATGATTTATACATTTTTAAATTTTATTTTTAAACGAAAAACAGTACAATATTTTTTTTCAAACATTATTTTTAAACGAAAAACAGTACATTTTTTTTATAACATTATTTTTAAACGAAAAAACCAACAGGGGGGTCTTAAGTTTAGGCACCAACAGGGGGGTCTTAGGTTTAGGCACCAACAGGGGGTCTTAGGTTTAGGCACCAAAAGGGGGGTCTTAGGTTTAGGCACCAACAGGGGGGTCTTAGGTTTAGGCACCAACAGGGGGTCTTAGGTTTAGGCACCAACAGGGGGGTCTTAGGTTTAGGCACCAACAGGGGGGTCTTAGGTTTAGGCACTAACAGGGGGGTCTTAGGTTTAGGCACCAACAGGGGGGTCTTAGGTTTAGGCACTAACAGGGGGGTCTAGGGGTTAGGGGTAGGTACAGGGAGGGTTACTTAGGCACCAACAGGGGGGGTCTTAGGTTTAGGCACCAACAGGGGGGTCTTAGGTTTAGGCACTAACAGGGGGGTCTAGGGGTTAGGGGTAGGTACAGGGAGGGTTACTTAGTAATTTTTTTTTTTAAACGTTATTATACGGTTCACTATTTAAACGAAAGATTAACGTTTTTACAATTGCCGATTTAATGCACATTATTTAATGATTTATAACTTTAAAAAACCATTAATTTTAAACGAAAAACAGTACAATATTTTTTTAAACGTTATCCATGCTTATCGTTAAAAACCCGGCGCCCTTTTTTCCCAGCGCCCCTTTTTAACGTACGCCAATGATACTGCACAGACAAAGCTTTACCGCCCGCCTTATGTTTTTACACTTCAGGGATGATTCACAAAGCTTGTTCACCTTTTTTCACCTTATCTATGTTACATTTTTAAGAGCTATATCTATAATATAAATATATATATATATATATATATATATATATATATATATATATAAAACTCAGGAGCTATTTTAAATCAAAGATGAAAAATTATCTCCTAGGAGAAAACTCAAGAGAAAAAGTGAATTGCATATGGGCCACTGTGTTAGAGAATATGACTTAACAGCCGGGTAATGTCTGGGACAAGGGTGGGGGACAACTTCTTATAGTAGAGGGCAGACAAGCCATCTGGACCTGGTTAGATGTTATGGCTTTTATAGCTCCCAATACTTTCTCTTCTGAGCATGGGGCGCCCAAATCTTCCTCTTGTAGACTAGTTAGTTTGCAGACAGGTAACCTAGCCAACTCTTCTTCCACCTTTGATTGTGAAAAGCTAGCTCCTGGTTGAAATGGAGCTGCAAATAAATCCTTAAAGTGGGATTAAACTCTGAAAATACATTCAGTAAAAATGTGTTTTCCAACTTTTTATTACGCATACAGTTATTATATTTGCTTTTGTGCGCAAGTGTTGTTGTAAGTTTACAAATTACAAGTTCCCAAAGTACAGTGTATCTGCTCTGAAAGCTTCAATTGTATTTTCTAAATGGATGGATAAGTCCACTCTTACTTTAGCTTCATTTGATTGGTTCATATTGCACAATGGGAGTATTATTGTCATTGAGAGAAAAATGGTGAAGACAACCTATTGCTGGATCTGCCGGGAGAAATGCAATAACCCCATAGTGACCAGATAGTGGAACAGATGAGTGACCATTCATATCATATTGTGAGTGCTATTCCCTCTGGGTGTTTACTGGTAGAGGTTTATTGACAGGAAGAGCGTTGGCTTTACCACAATATATGATTCAAAAGAGAAACTCATCTCAGCAACAGAAGTGCCTCTTGTTGAATACAGGTGAAACTGGAAAAAATACATTATCGTGCAAAAGTCCATTTATTTCAGTAATTCAACTTAAAAGGTGAAACTAATATATGAATAGACTCATTACATGCAAAGCAAGGTATTGTAAGCCTTTATTTTTTATAATTTTGATGATTATAGCTAACAGCTTATGAGAACCCCAAACTCCAAATCTTAGACCATTAGAATATTGTGAAATGTTCAATATTCTAGGCTCAAAGTGTCAGACTCTAATCAGCTAATTAATCCAAACCACCTACATAGGGATCCTATTTCATGTATATATTTCACCTTTAAAGTGACTCTGTAACAAAAATTACAATGTTTTTTCTACCATCCTACACGTTCCTAAACCTATTCTAATGTGTTGTGGCTTACTGCAGCTCTTTCTACTATAACCATCTCTGTAATAAATCAATGTATCTTTCCCCTGTCAGACTTGTCCGCCTGTGTCTGGAAGGCTGCCAAGTTCTTCAGTGTTGAACTGTTCCTCTATGCACACCCCAGTGTGTGTTTTATTTACATAAGCCAGCAGCTTCTCTGCTATCTTATCAGTGATAGAAGAGAGCTGGATAAAAATCCTCCTCTGGAGGCTGTGAAAGGAGCTGGTCTGTCACATACTGAGGAATTAACGACATATAGGCAGAACTGTCTGCAGGAAGCCTGTAATGTTCAGTGCATGAGAGAAGCTGGGGACAGAAGGTAAACACACACAAGTGATCTCTTGAGATTCAGAAGTAAGGCTGTATACAGCCTGCTTGTGTATGGATGTATTTTCTATGTGTGGACATGCTGTACATCAACCTACTTCCTGTTTTGGTGGCCATTTTGTTTGTTTATAAACAAACTTTTAAAAACTGTTTTTGACTACTTTTAATGTGGCGGGGAGCGGTGAAATTGTGACAGAGGGTAATAGGAGATGTCCCCTAACACACTGGTATGTTTACTTTTGTGCGATTTTAACAATACAGATTCTCTTTAAAGTTGAAATACTGAAACAAATGGACTTTTGCATGATATTCTATTTTTTCCGAGTTTCACCTGTATATATGGTAGATATTGTTGGTTCACGCATAGTCATTGTGTATGTACTACTGTGGAGTGTTCAGATTAACCTCTAGTGGGTACTTGTATAGAGCTTGGTATACTATAGGTGGTGTCTTTGATAGTATTGGCAAACCGTAGCGCTGTATGATTAGTATTTGCATTACCATAACTAGACCAAGTTAACATTAGACAAGTAAGAGAAGTCATAATACATAATGGCAGCTATTTTGTTCTTTTCACAGCCTGAGTGTCCAACTAAACAACTTGAAAGTGGAGGTTATCCCTGTATCAGAATCTCTGAACCAGTATGCGGGACAGATGACACTACTTATTCTAATGAATGTGAACTTTGCAATGCCAAACTGTAAGTACAGTAGGCTATAGGATATATATATATATGGCACAAAATATTGTAAAATGTAAAATGCATTTTACAATGTATTACATGTGCTATAAATTTATTTTCTACTATAAAAATTCCAAGACTCTGCGCTAGGTGAATAAAAACGACAAATGGAGTAATATCCTGTGGAGCACTTCTTAATTGAACAAGAAAAAACACCAATAAGTACAGCGGCAATGCTTCATAGGTATACAATACTACAGTCCTTTTGCACTACTTAGGTGAAAAATAAGTCTTTTTTTTTAGAAGTTTTCTCCAGTAGATGATGCTAGAAACACTCCCTGGTTTACCAAGAAGTGTTTCTTTTCTATTTATTTACTTTCATTCATGTTCTTTATTATGAAAGGACATGGCCCCTGATCAGGGTAATGTCCATTCATTACAAGCACTGCGAATGGTTCAGGGAAGCCTTGTTTCCCTTCCCCAATCACTGACATGGAAATACCGCCTAGTCCAAGCGGCAGTCACACGTGCATGTACGTGTGCACTGCTGCTTAAACATTGGACGAGAATGCTTATCCAGTTTGCCTTTAGCGGCGCCTCTCTGGTTGAGGATACTCGTCCATATAGGCTTACGTTTTTAAAGGTAGAGATCCCCAGTTTGTGACTGATTCAGGTTTCGATGCATGAAGGATGTGCTTATATGGGTTAGGGTACTGACCAGTTCTGAAGTGGTAAGTGTGTTGAGGTAAACTGGCTGTTAATGGAAAGACACTGCAGTGTTTTTGGAAAATAATATGCTTTCCTTTGACAACTTTTTTATTGCTGTTTGAGTGAAAGCTATTATGTGAACTATAATCGTCTAGACATGCCATACAATATTAATGTTTAATTTCTGCTATGACAACAATTGACTCTTTTAATGGCAATAAAGTCAAATTTCTCTCCCTGTGTTATTTGGCCATGAAGCAGAAAACAAAAAATAATTGCAACCACCTACCAAAAAAAAATAATAAATAAATAAAAAAAAAGCTGTGTTGATGTGAATAAACACAACATCCAAATTGATTTTAGAAAGTGATATCATTTGTTTTTAATGAAAAGCGAATGTATAGCTCTCTGTGTTACAGGTTTCTGTTATATGTAGTTTTGAGAGTTAAATATTGATTCTAACACATGCTTTATTCAGGCACATCCCTTTAGCACCTGCCGTAGCTCTATTTGAGAACTCTGGAACAGGGGCACAGCTTTATTTGCGTGTTAGCAGATGAGCATGGGCAAGACATGGAAAGGCAGTTTTAAAGGAAATCTCTATGGGGAAAAAAACCCTCTGAGGGATACTTACCTCGGGAGGGGGAAGCCTTTGGATCCTAATGAGGCTTCTCCTATCCTCTGTAGCCACAGGGGTCCAGTGCTGGCTTCCCCTGGAAATTCCTCCCAAAAAGCACTGTGCAGGCGCGGCAATATTTACCTACCGTGATCTGGCACAGTGGCGGCTATCCAATGGGCTCTGGTGGAAAAAGCTCAGCCTGAACGGGTCTGCTCTGCTGCACAGGCTTGAGTCGTCTGTGCAGTATAGCAGAGCCCAGACGGGCTCGGCTATTTCCGCCAGAGCCTTAGCAGAGAGCTGCTTTTGTGCCTGTGATGGATCGCGGTATATTGACCTCTGCGGGGGCTTCCAGCGCTGGATCACCGGGAGGTAGGACAGGGGGAAGTCTCATTAGGATCCAGAGGCTTCCCCCTCCTGTGGTAAGTATCCCCCAGAGGGTTTTTATTTCCTTACAGATTTCCTTTAAAGGATTACTGTAGGGGGTAGGAAGAAAAAGAGTTTAACTTACCCAGGGCTTCTAATGGTCCCCTGCAGACGTTCCGTGCCCGCGCGGCCACTCACCGATGCTCAGATCCCCGCCTCCGGTTCACTTCTGGAATTTCTGACTTTAAAGGGACACTTAAGTCAAACAAAGAAAATGAGTTTTACTCACCTGGGGCTTCCAATAGCCCCCTGCAGCTGCCCGGTGCCCTCGCTGTCTCCCTCCGATCCTCCTTGCCCCGCCAGCAGCCACTTCCTGTTTCGGTGACAGGAGCTGACAGGCTGGGGACGCGAGGGATTCTTCGCGTTCCTGGCCACAATAGCGCCATCTATGCTGCTATAGCATATATCATATACCATATAGCAGCATAGAGGGTGCTAATGTGTCTGGGAACGCAAAGAATCACTCACGTCCCCAGCCTGTCAGCTCCTGTTACCAAAACAGGAAGTGGCTGCCGGCGGGGCCAGGAGGATTGGAGGGAGGCGGCGAGGGCACCGGACAGCTGCAGGGGGCTATTGGAAGCCCTGGGTGAATAAAACTCATTTTTTTGTTTGACTTAAGTGTCCCTTTAAAGAGGAACTCCAGTGAAAATAATGTAGTAAAAAAGTGCTTTATTTTTTACCATAATTATGTATAAATGATTTAGTCAGTGTTTGCTCATTGTAAAATCTTTCCTCTCCCCGATTTACATTCTGACATTTATTACATGGTGACATTTTTACTGTGGGCAGGTTATGTAGCTGCTCCTAGCTGTTATGGCTGTTAGAGACAGCTGTAAACAGCTAATTCCTGTCTGTAAACCTTGTTACATTGTAACAAACTGCCAAAAGTACCGCGGTACTCAGAGCTTTTTGTGGGAGGAGTTTCAGCACAAAATCAGTCATACAGCGCCCCCTGATGGTCTGTTTGTGAAAAGCATTATATTTCCCATGTAAAAGGGGGTATCAGCTACTGATTGGGATAAAGTTCAATTCTAGGTTGGAGTTTCTCTTTAAAGTCGGAAAACCACTGCACCTGCATGGCAGTGTCCTTGCTCCAGCTGATGTCACCAGGAGCGTACTGCGCAAGAGCAGACCATACTGAGCCTGCGCAATACACTCCTGGTGATGTCAGTGGGAGTGAGGACGTGGCCGTGCAGAGGCAGTGGTTTTCTGACTTTAAAGTTGAAAATTCCAGAAGTTAACTGGAGGCGGGGAACGGAGCATCGGTGAGTGGCTGCGCGGGCACAGGACATCTGCTGGGGACCATTAGAAGCCCCGGGTATTAGTTCAACTCTTTTACCCCCTTCCCCCCTACAGTACTCCTTTAATATAATTTCAAAATGTATTATTTTATTTTGTATTCATAAAAGTTACATTATACAACTATAATACTTTAAGTTAACAAGTAACACTTAAAGCAGAACTGTATATACATTTTAAACACAGTGTTTCACTTACCTGGGGCTTCTGCAAGCCCCTAGCAGCCGTCCTGTCCCACGCTGGTCCTCCACGAGCCTCCATTCTCCCACCCCCGCTTCGTTCAGTTCCTCGACTTGTAAGTTAAGGCCAGCGCAGCCCTGCCACGTGTATCTTTTCCTCGCATTCCCCACTGCATTAGCGCTATTGCAGACTGGAACGAAAAAGAAAGGATACTCGTGGCCTGGGTCGTGCAGGCGCAGTGGCCCAGCGGCGAAACCTAAAGTAGCTGGAGGCAGGAGAACGGAGGCTCGTGGAGTACTGGCGTGGGACAGGACGGCTGCTGGGGGCTTGCAGAAGCCCCAGGTAAGTGAAACAGCGTGTTTAAAATGTATCTACAGTTCCACTTTAAGTGTCTTTTACCAGATCATCAGCTCTCTTTTTTGTGTTTTACCAGGAAAAAACAAGACCTTAAAGTCAAAACCGATTGGCAGTGCGCTAAGGTAAAACTTTTTATTTGATTATCTTAAGGTAGCCATGCAACTAGCGATTTTGCATCAAGCAATTAACTTTATTAGGCGATCAACTACATTGAGGTTGATCGAAAGTCAATTGACCAGTGGCCCACAAACTACAAGTGATATCCTATCAAATTCACTTTCACTAACTGATCTTAACAATGTTGTACCTCCATGCTCTGAATCCAACTGTTCTTTGTCGATCAAAGTCATGGGAACAGTAGCCTATTCCTGTACAATTGACCAATAGCTTCCATCCCGCTTGAGCTATAAATCAATGCAATTTACCCAAATAACGGTCAATTATTGTCAGTTGTGCATACTGAAATGTTTTCAATTGTGCATACACACTCGATTTTCTCCAGATTAGATAATATTATTGAAGCGTTTGGTCGATCTCGTCAAATGATCGACCATCGCTAGATGTATGGCCACCTTTATGGAAAGCTTAAAGTGAAATTCTAGCCATTAGAGATAATTTAGGATAGAATTGGGAAGAGGAATAACCTCAGGCAGATTTATTTTGCTATCTAAGCTACCAGCAGTGACATGTCTCCTTGTTTCCTGTCTCAGATACTTGATAGGAAGCTACAGGAAATGTCCCTATGCACGGACAAGGTGATCTAAGACACGTCACCAGAATAGATGCCCTGATTAGATTCCCTGATTGTTTCCAGCTTGTGCTCCAGCTACAGGAAGATTCTTTATTCACCTCACTTTGTGAGTCTCAGTAGAAGCTGTCACAGAGGCAGGATGGGAAGGGAAATTTGTTCGGTGTGGGCACAGAAAACAATCCGACTGATGTCTTAAAACAAGATGGAACAGGGAATTAAAAATGATTGTACCTGTTGCTAGGTACGAGAGTATTACTGTACCATAGTTACTCCCCCCTCCTTTTTTAATAAATAGATACATTTATATATTTAAAGTATTTTTCGCACCACAAAACACACTTTTTTTCCTTCAAAGAAAAAAAAGGGGGAAAAAAACTTGGTGTGTCTTATGGAGTGAATGTGGCCTCATGCTGCACTTCACTCCCCTCCGGTGCTGCCTGCATGTCAATAACCTCTTTCTGCTTGGGGGTGTGGCCAGCATGGTGCTGTAACGGGCAGGGTTGGTTCTTTTATAAGGCAATGTGAACCACGTGCTTCATGCAGAGGCAATTACAGAGCAATTAGAGGGCAACCAAGGGCCAAGCTAGCAAATGTACACAGCATGATGCAGAGCAGAGACATGCCTGCAGGGGAAAAAAAAATATGTCCTCCCTCTCATTATTGTTCTAATGACTCCATGTGCACAGCTAGATAAGGGACACAGGTTGAAAAGTTTTTGACTGTCCCTAGACTCCCTACTCCCCTCTCAGGAATCCTGAAGTGTCTGATTAGGGGAGGGGGTGCAGGCTTACAGGATACTTAACAAACCGAGATGGTAAGAGCTTCAGGGAAAAGCAATCCATATTACACTGTGTCATGGTCAGTTACCTGTCCAGGCGAGGCGGTCGGCACGTACGGATGCTGGCAGTCATCCTGGAGGGTCTCGGCGGGGTGGCCTGTCGGTGCTCTCCAGTGTGCGTTGCGTTGCGCGGCGCAGGCGTTGGCGCCGGAAGGCGTTGACGTAGGCGTTGTGTTTCGCGCGTGCACAGGGATGGTTGTTATGCATGTTTGTTCTGACAATGCGTCTGCGCGTGTGCGTGCGCGCGTGTGTGATTGCGCATGCGCGCGTGCGCGATCGCGTTTGCGCATGCGCACGCTGCGCGTTGCGTGCATCGCGCGCGTGTCTTTGCGCATGCGCGCGCTGTGCGTTGTGTGTTGCGCGCCAAAACGCCTATTTAAGTCTGGAGAATGCAACAGCTCAGTGCTGTAGTATTGCAGCTAGTGTTGTGTTCCCGTGTCGTGACTTAGTGTCTGCCTGTTGCCTGATTCCTGGATCCTGACCTCGGCTTGCCTGATTACCAACTCTGTTACTGAACCCGGCCTGTACGACTTCCCGCTTTGTTGATGACCTCTGCCTGCCTGACTACCCGCTCTGTTGCCGAACCCTGCTTGTATGACTACCCGCTCTGGTGCCGACTTCTGCTTATCCTGGGATCTGCCTTGCTGTTTACTACACTGGTCTCTGAGTCCTTGCACTACCAGACTCAGCCAGTGAGGAGTGCCGTGGTTCCAGCCTGCTTACCTGATCTCCGGTTCCAGCGATCACTCCTGCCTCTTGTATCCCTTGGTCCTCCTGTCACAACTCCAGGAATACCGGGTGTCGAGCTGCAAGGGTCGCTACACTCAGCACAACGGTCTCCGTCACTAGGACCTCGTGACACACTGTCTCCACAGGGCTTGGTGAAATTCTCTGCTTGCATGACCCAATAGCAGGAAGCACACTTATTAGAATCACATGCATTTTGTTGCAGAGCAGAAAACGCATGCACATTTGTATAATATAAGGCTAGGTTTACAGTGGGCGTTGTGTTCTCTGTAATAGAAAAACCCAACAGAATAGTAAAAGTTGTTGCTTCACGTTAGCCACTGATTGCTTTGCATGTGGTAAAGTTTACAATGAATAGTATGCTTCACTGTAACGGTTAACACACCTGTTTTGGTGAAAACGCACTGCATGCACTATGAACGCCACACAGTGGTTACATTGCTGTGTGATGTTCTGCATTACAATGCGTCTGAAAAGCTGCACTGCAATGCCCCACTGTCAATGTAACCTAAGGTTTAGTTGAAAAAATTGTACCATTAATGAGCACTTTTATGGTCTGAAGCATGCAGAACCTACTGTATGTCCCTGCAGTGTACTTTAGTTACACCCTTACCCTTCCTGCCTTTTTCCTCATAGTGACACATTGCTGTGGCAATGGCTAATGCTTCATTTTGTAACTGGCCCAAACATCCTGTCAGGCACTGTGATGTCAGTGTGATCCGGACAGTGTAAGCCTTGCAGTTCAGGTCCATTTCCGAAAAATGCGTTAGCCGTTTGCCACAGTATCAAGTCACTACAGCAACGCATCACTTTGAGGGAGGAGTTTGGGAGGAGTAAATGTGTAACCAAAGGAGAGCTTCCTTCCTTTCACTCAGCACCTTCCTATATGCATGCACTGCAGGGACACAGGTAACTGTATAAATGTAACTAGGGTACACTAATACTGTAGTAATAGGTACAATAGATTTTAATTTCATGTTTCATTCCTCTTTAATCCATGTGCACATTAATTATTATTTCTGTCATCTTGAACTTTTTCAGATGACTGTACTGCAAAGACACGTTGCTCAGCTCATGGCCAAGCAACATGTTATTTTTAAATGGGGAGAGGTGTGGAGGAGGCTTCCTGCATGATCTGCATGTGCGTATTACATAAGGGGACATGCAGAGAAATGCAGAAGCCCTGAAGTGAGGTGAGAAAGTAAGGCTAAGGCTGCCTTAATACTGTGTATGCGTGTGTGCTTGTTTTGTGTGTTATGGCCCATACTCACGGGCTACAAATGTCGCCGCAACGCGCTAACGCGCGCGTGTTGTGGCGACAGGTCGCCCGTGAGTATGAGCCGTTGCACGGGCGCGCACCCCGAACCGTTGCTCATCGCTGCTGTCGCCAGGCGATTGGCGCGGTCAATCGCCCGGCGACAGTTGCCGCCGCATCTCCGCCGCAACTGTCGCTAGTCCGCGTGAGTATGCGGACTAGAGACAGTAACACCCAGGGAATACCATCTACTTCCGGCGGGGGGAGGAACAACAGCAACAGCTTCCGCCGCATTAGTTGCCAGGTCCCTCCGCCGTGTGTATGCGGAGGGACCTGGCGACGAGCTGTCGCCGGCCTGTCGCGCACACGCTCACGTGTGCTGGCGACAGGCCACTTTTGCAGCCCGTGAGTATGGGCCATTAGAGTGGGTTAGAAATGCAGACATCAAATCAACAAACGTTAATTCCAGTATTACCTTTAACCTCCTTAGCGGTAATTCCGAGTCCGGCTCGGACGGAAATCCACAGCTCAGAGCGGAAATCCCATGCCTGAGTGAGTTATATGCAGGAGATGCTGCAGATCTCTCTGTGGTATGTTTTTTTTTCTCTTGTTTTTAGAATCTAAAAGCTTGTGAAAAAAATGCATGTCTTTTAGACCCTAAATCTGGAAATAATCATAACGCCTGAGAGGCTAATGACTAACTGTACATGGTTTCTTCTTCAGGCATTAGACGAAACTGTATCAGGACCATACAATAAGAAGTTTTGAATCACATAGAGACTTACTGTATAAATGATTCTGTATGTCACACAGTTGTACCCCCTTTGAAATGTAAAAATGACTTCCTTAAAGTTCAGATCTATTGAACTCTGGCAGCATTTGTCAATACAGGTAAACATATATAATAATTAACTTGTCTCTCAGCCAGAGAGCAGCAACAAACAGAGGTGTTAAAGTGTAATGCTAGGTACACACCATACAATTTTGTGTTAGACAGATGGTTCCATAGATAATTTCCATCATGTCCGATATTATTTCCGATCAATTTTCTGGTCGATTTCTCATAGAAGTGAATGGAAATTGATAAGAAAAGATAAGAAAATCGAGTGGAAAATCGACCGAAAAAAACGCATCGTGTGTACCTAGCATAATTGTTGGGACATAAAATATTTTTTTTATTTTTATTTGGTAAGCAAGTAATAAGGATACCAACCAGGCAATCCAAAAAGTAAAATCACTATTACTTTTCTTGTTCATAAATGATCTTAATCCCTAATTATCGGACTCTTATTTGGTACACACAAAATTTGGTACGCACAAAGGAAGTTGCAGGGCATGCTGGGTTGTCCTTTACTGCATCTCTACTTTTCCCTCAGACTTAACTAATGCAGCCTGATTGGTTGAAGCCTCTTTCCCTCCTGTTTTCCCCTCCCACACCTCTGTTCCTCTCTGATTGGCCAATATTTTTCGTGCTTAGACAATGCACTTTCTATAGTGAAGGACGGGCTGTGCACACACAATCAGGCAAAGGAGTGTAAGGGAGGAAATGACATAAGGATTGGCTTCAAAATAGCCACAGTTAAAATGGGAAATGCTAAGAAGGATTTTCTATTTTTTTTACTGTAGAAAAATCACTAATCTCAAAACGTGGACAGTACAATACATATTGGCCTGGTGCACACCAACAACTGCTAGCAGATCCGCAAAATGCTAGCAGATTTTGAAACGCTTTTTCTTCTTTTTCTGTAGCGTTTCAGCTAGCATTTTGCGGTTTTGTGAAGCGTTTTTGGTGTAGTAGATTTCATGTATTGTTACAGTAAAGCTGTTACTGAACAGTTACTGTAACAAAAAACGCCTGGCAAACCACTCTGAAGTGCCGTTTTTCAGAGCGGTTTGCGTTTTTCCTATACTTAACATTGAGGCAGAAACGCATCCGCAATCCAAAATCTGCAGCAGCCCGGGAGTATGCGTTTCTGCAAAACGCCTCCCGCTCTGGTGTGCACCAGCCCATTGAAATACATTACCCCAGCGGATCCGCACCCGCAAGCGGATCGCAAACCGCAGCAGAACCGCTCTGGTGTGCACTAGGCCATATTGTGTAAGTAGGGCAGATATTTCTCTACTTATATATGTAGTTTTTTTTTCTGAGATAGTATAGCTGACAGCTCCTCTTTAAAAAGTCAGCCAGTCTGTAAAGAAAAAGAAAGAAATTCTGCAAGGATACAGGCAAAATGGTTTTAAGATGTGGGTGGGTTAATAATTTAATTAATTTGATTAACAATAAAACTATTATTGGTTTTATAACACATTTTTTAGATTATGCATTTTCGATTTTTATCTTTTATTTCCGTATTTTAGGATGAATGTGAAGGGGCTACACCTGACCAAGGGTGCCCAATGAATTTGGCTCCAGTTTGCGGATCTGATAATTTCAGTTATTCAAATGCTTGTATGTTTTGCTCAAAATGGGCAATGTGAGTATAAAACTGACACAGTGATGAAAACGTGCATCTTTTGCGTTACTAAGTTTCTGTGGTGGCTTTAGTTTTGACATGTGAAACTGTATATTATGGTTATTATATTGTATGTAATATTGTCATCTTATGCTGGGAATACACGGTTCGTTATTGCCTTCGTTTAAACCTTCGATTCGTTCGGTAAACGAATCGAGTGTTGAAAACGTATGTGAAAATAGTCATAATCTCATTATAGTTTCGATTAATAGACCCCAAAAACGAACGACTAGTGATCGAACATGTTTGATATTATCTCTCTTTATCCATCTAATCGAGCCATTGGTAGGCTTGATGGCTGTTCAGATCGATTATATATTCGTTTATGCTAGTCCGTCCCTGTAAAAAGGGATTTTCGTTTCGTTTCTTTGCAGCCTTCGATCATTGGAAAAACGAAACCATCAGAATCGAAAAAAAAAACGAAACCGTGGGTGGTGATATTAACCGTATGACCGATTATTTCGGGATCGAAAAGGACAAAAGGCACAATCGAAACGAAGGTTTAAACGAAGGCAAAAACGAACCGTGTATTCCCAGCATAAGACTACGTGGTTTAACCAGTTTGCCCCAAGGGTTTTTACCCTAACGGACCAGAGCAATTTTTTACCTGTCAGTGCTCCTTCCTTTTATTCCCGAATAACTTTATTACTACTTATTACAAGAAAATGATCGGTACCTCGTTTTTTTCACTACCAATTAGGCTTTTTGTGGGTCGTACATTTTGCTAAGAATTATTTTATTCTAGATGCGGTTAATGGGAAAAATAAGAAAATAATAAAAAAAATGTATTATTTCTCAGTTTTTGGCCATTATAGTTTTAAAAATAAACATTTTACTGTGGATTAAACAGACACATTTTATTTGCCCAGTTGTCCTGATTATTAAACCATTTAAAATATGCCCCTATCACAATGTATGGCGACAATATATTATTTTGAAATATAGGTGTTATTTTTCAGTTTTTTTCTTTGTCCGGTCCATAATTACAAGCCCCTATGAGGTAAAGTAAAAGTAATTTTCCCTCATAAAATATAGATTAAAAAAGCTGAGTCCCTAAGGCAACTATTTACCGTATTTTTCAGACCATAAGATGCTCCGGACCATAAGATGCACCTAGGTTTTGTGGACAAAAATCAGGGGAAAAAAAATAAATAATATATATATATATACTGTTGTGTCCATGGCACAGGATCGTCGGATCGTCTTATGGAACTTTTGCACCAATCCCCACAAATTATTATGGTTCCCTTGTACCTTTTGGGTCCCCCTTGTGCCTTTTGTGTCCCTCCTTGTCCTCCTCGGTCCTTCCTATGTCTGTCCTGTGCCTCCCATGTCCTTCCTGCGTTCATCCTGTGCCCCCCTTTTTCTGTCCTGTGGCCTTATGCTACACCTCCCATGGTCCCCTTTAGATGCCTGCCGGCCAGTCAGGTCCTCACTCACCGCACCAATGCACCAGCATGTCACTCGCTTTAAAGGTAGTCTCCACGTGGCCTCCACTTCCATATTCTTTCTTTAGATGCCAGCCAATCATGTGGGGGTGCTGTCAATCATGGCAGCTCCAGCAGCCCAACATGTTGACCCCTGCTGTCCCACTTCCTCCTTGCCTGATGCTTCCGTGTACAGCGGCGTCCATGCGTGCGTTCCATGAAGTCTCATCTGTCAGAGTGCTGCCTCGCTCGTCTTGAAATGCCCATTTTGAGTAACTGGCAGTCTTGGTCAGACACGCTGACCCATGTGCTGTCCCACGCACCAGCGGGTTTGATCGCTGTTCCTCCCGGCTTCTGCCTCCATATGTTCCTATCAGACGCCGCCAGCCAATCAGGAGGGGGCCAATGGTCTTGAGGGCGGGAGCAGGCTCTGCCATTCTGGCCAATCACTGCACTTGCTGAGATCAGCAAGTGCAGTGATTGGCCAGAATGGCAGAGCCTGCTCCCGCCCTCAAGACCATTGGCCCCCTCCTTATTGGCTGGCGGCGTTTGATAGGAACATATGGAGGCAGAAGCCGGGAGGAACAGCGATCGAACCCGCTGGTGCGTGGGACAGCATATGGGTCAGCGTGTCTGACCAAGACTGCCAGTTACTCAAAATAGGCATTTCAAGATGAGCGAGGCAGCACTCTGACAGATGAGACTTCGTGGAATGCACGCATGGACGCCGCTGTACACGGAAGCATCAGGCCTGGAGGAAGTGGGACAGCAGGGGTCAGCATGTCGGGCCCGTGCAGCGGCCATGATTGACAGCGCCCCCACATGATTGGCTGGCATCTAAAGAAAGAATATGGAAGTGGAGGCCACGCGGAGACTACGTTTAAAGTGAGTGACACGCTGACGACCGATGTTTATGTGTGGGCCCGCTGGTTCAAATTGTTACATTCGGACCATAAGACGCACACACTTCCCCCCACCCCACTTTTGAGGGAGAAAAAGTGCGTCTTATGGTCCGGAAAATACGGTATGTATTTTTTTTTTACTTTTATGTGTTTTTTTTTTATGGGGGGGGGGGGGGGCTTTAGTAATGTAAGTTATTACATGTATTAGTATTGTGTAAGTATGTATGTGCCTGTATGTGTAATTTTATTTTTTGGCCACAAGATGGTGCTAGTAAACACTTTCCCGTTATAGGAAATGTTCACTTTTTTTTCTATATTTAAATACACTGTGACGGCTTCCTGTTTTATGAATGGACGTGGCCACTGATCGCGGTCCCATTCATTTATTCCAGGCATTGCGATTGGGTAGAGGACCACTTGGTCCTCTTCTCCAATTGCTGAGCACGGAATACCGACGGAAATGGCGGTGGGAGTGGCGCACACACGTGCGGAGCGGCGGTGGGAACGCGCATTGTATTAAAATGTCACGTTGCCGTTAACAGGCTCAAGCATGACGTTTTAATACGATACAATGTTGGTAAATGGAAAACACTGGAAATTATAGCCCATATAAATCGATAACGGCACAAGGCAAATTCTAATAACAGTCAGGTAAGCTTATGTGAATATAACCCACGTAAAGAATGTAACTGGTGGACAGAATGCCAGTTTCATGGGCCAGGTGTGCTTCGAACTGCAAATCTAAATAGGATGGATTTTCTTGTCCATAAGTGGGTCCAAATGATCACTTCAAAGTCAGACTGATCACAGTTATCAGATCGGCTGGTCGGTTATTAGGGAGATTTTATCGTTAATAAGCTATAACCTGTAAAGGTTAATTGCTGCACATGGGGACATGGGGAGGAGTTGTGGTTGCACTTGGCGGTCAGCGGGGGTAAATGGTTTTAATATTTTAGGCATTACAGCCCCTAACTCCTCCTGGTCTAAAGTGTAGCCATTAACTTTGCTGGATATACTTATACGTGAGTCATTAAAACATTCCAGCTTAACAGGGTCATACATATAGAGGTTGACTTACAGTATAGTCAAGAATTGCAAATATATATATGATTTTTTTCTGGATTTAGTTGACATCTATTTTGAAAACAGGTAAATGCGTCTCCTTCATTAACAAATTTTTAGTTTGGTATGGTTTTTTTTTTAATTACTAATTTACCTCTTATGATTAAAGAGAACCCGAGTCAAAGCTCAGGTTCAGGAATACTTACCTAAGGCGTGGGAAGCCACTAGATCCTATAGAGGCTTCCCACGCTCCACTCTAGTCCTCCCACACTGCCTGGGACCCTCCAGATGAATGAGCTTCAGCTTGGGTACACTTAATGCAAAGTGGGTCTGAAATGTACTCTACAGCAGGGGCTAAAAAGGGTTAAGTGCCCTTTCACACTGGCACAGTGCATCGCAGCAATTTACAGCATTGCTACCACAGGGAATGAAAGTCTATGGATGCTTTCATATTACGTGTGGTGCACCGGAAGTGCTCAATCTGATGCGCTTCTAAAAGGAAGTTACCGCGTGAATCTGCATTGACATGCGGTGGAATGGAAGTCATAGTGACATAGGGACTTAATGTTGGCAGTGTGGTGTTGTTGCGATGCTCATGTGCGTATTTTTACAATACGCTTCCGCGCACTTCAGTATACCGAAAAGAGGAAGTGACCGCAAGCGCGTGACACTTCCTGTTTGGATGGATGCCAGATGGGGAATAATGGATAGTAACACAGTATTCCCCCGAAGGCCTGTTTTTATGGGTGCGGCAGCCGCACCGCTGACGCCAATATACAGTGAGAAGCCGCCCGGAAGTGGGTCAAGTGCGGGTTCAACCTTCTGTGGGTCAGACAGTTGTGGACCTGCAAATAAAGGGGTTTCCAAGTTAGGTAAGGAATAAGGACTGTGGTGTGGATTTAAAAAAAAATAAAATAAAAAAATAGGCCCATACAGTAGTCTACTGCACTGTAATCAACCTAAATTGGTGATCTGCAGAACCATTTAACTGAATGGAATAACAGATTGCTAGTCACTACCAGTGCTTCTCACTAGGAACAACAGTGGTTCGTGACCCACTGACATTTAAGCAGTGTACTGGTTGCTTTTTAACCACTTCACCACTAAGGGTTTCTTACTATTATGGACCAGCGGAATTTTCACCACTCCTCCCTTTCATTCAACAATAACTTTATCACTACCTTTTTTTTTTTTTTTTTTTTGGGGGGGGGGGGGGATATTTGTTTTCAGCAGTTACTTTACTTTCTATGCATTTTAAAAGGAAAAACAAGGAACAAAAGTAAAAAATACAATATTTCTTCAATTCCATCCCCTATAGTTTCAAAATAAGGAATGCTACTATAAATAAACCCACACATTTTATTAGCCCATGTGTCCCAGCTATCACAACATTTAAATTATGTTTCTCGTACAATGTATGGTGACAGTACAGTGTATGGTGACAATATATTATTTGTACATAACGGTGTATTTTTTCTGTTTTGTGTTTTTTTTTCGTATCTTGTTAATAATTACAAGATCTTATTTGATAAATAACAGTAATCATCACATACAGTATATATTAAAAAAAAGCTCAGACCATAAGGTAACTATGTTTTTTTAAATTATCCCTTTTATTGAAAAAAAGTGGTGTGTGTGTGTTTGTGTGTGTGTGTGTGTGTGTGTGTGTGTGTGTGTGTGTGTGTGTGTTTACTTTTCATCAAACAGTATTCTGGGTTACCAGGATGTGTGCAATTTTTTTTTTTTACATGATCTTATACTTTATACATTATTATGAATGGACATGTCCCCTGATTGGAGACCTGTTCATTCATTTCAGGCACTTCAATTGACTCACGGAACACATTACATAGTTACATAGTTATTTTGGTTGAAAAAAGACATACGTCCATCGAGTTCAACCAGTACAAAGTACAACTCCAGCCCGTCCCCCACAAGGCATGGTCCAATTAGCCCCAAAAGGGAAAAATTCCTTCCTGATTCCAGATGGCAATCAGATAAAATCCCTGGATCAACATCATTAGGCATAACGTAGTAACTGTAGCCATGGATGTCTTTCAATGCAAGGAAAGCATCTAAGCCCCCTTTAAATGCAGGTATAGAGTTTGCCATAACGACTTCCTGTGGCAATGCATTCTACATCTTAATCACTCTTACTGTAAAGAACCCTTTCCTAAATAAATGGCTAAAACGTTTTTCCTCCATGCGCAGATCATGTCCTCTAGTCCTTTGAAAAGGCCTAGGGACAAGAAGCTCATCCGACAAGCTATTATATTGCCCTCTGATGTATTTATACATGTTAATTAGATCTCCTCTAAGGTGTCTTTTCTTTAGACTAAATAAACCCAGTTTATCTAACCTTTCTTGGTAAGCGAGACCTTCCATCCCACGTATCAATTTTGTAGCTCGTCTCTGCACCTGCTCTAAAACTGCAATATCTTGTTTGTAATGTGGTGCCCAGAACTGAATTCCATATTCCAGATGTGGCCTTACTAGAGAGTTAAACAGGGCAATATTATGCTAGCATCTCGAGTTTTTATTTCCCTTTTAATGCATCCCAAAATTTTGTTCGCTTTAGCTGCAGCGGCTTGGCATTGAGTACGATTATTTAACTTGTTGTTGATGAGTACTTCTAAGTCCTTCTCCAAGTTTGATGTCCCCAACTGTATCACATTTATTTTGTATGGTGCTAGACCATTGGTACGACCAAAATGCATGACTTTACATTTGTCAACATTGAACTTCATCTGCCATGTATGTGCCCATATAGCCATCCTATCCAGATCCTGTTGCAATATGACACTATCTTCCTGAGAGTTGATGATTCTGCACAATTTTGTATCATCTGCAAAAATAGCAACATTGCTCACTACTGCATCTACTAGGTCATTAATAAATAAATTGAAGAGCACTGGACCCAGTACAGACCCCTGTGGGACCCCACTGCTAACAGTCTCCCATTTTGAGTACGGTCCATTGACCACAACTCTTTGTTTTCTGTCCATTAGCCAGTTCCCTATCCATGCACACAAACTCTTCCCCAGTCCTTGCATCCTCAACTTTTGCACCAGACTTCTGTGGGGAACAGTGTCGAAGGCCTTTGCAAAGTCCAAGCATATCACATCTACAGCATTCCCAATATCCATATTAGCATTCACTACCTCATAAAAGCTGAGCATGTTAGTCAAACAGGACCTGTCTTTAGTAAACCCATGTTGATGCTGAGAAATAAGATTATTTTCTACTATGAAGTCATGTATAGTATCTCTTAGTAACCCCTCAAATAGTTTGCATACAACTGATGTTAAGCTTACAGGTCTATAATTTCCTGGATCAGATTTTTTGCCCTTCTTAAATAATGGGAAAACGTGGGCTGTACGCCAATCCACTGGGACTCTGCCAGTTGCAAGAGAGTCACAAAAGATAAGATAAAGGGGCTTAGCTATAACTGAATTTAATTCTCTTAGGACCCGAGAATGCATGCCATCCGGGCCAGGTGCCTTGTCTATTTTTAATTTATTTAGTCTTGCCTTTACTTCTTCCTGCGTTAAGTATTTAATATTACAGTTAGAAGATTGAGACTCTTCTGCCTCTGTAATTTGCAACAGTGCTGTTTCTTTTGTGAAGACAGAAGCAAAGAAAGCATTTAATAACTCTGCCTTACCTTGGTCATCCACCATTGAGTTCCCACCCTCATCCTTTAGGATTCCTATACAGTCAACCTTTCTTTTTTTAGAGTTGATGTACTTGTAAAACTTTTTTGGGTTAGATTTGATATCCCTAGCGATTTGATTTTCAGCTTCGATCTTTGCCAGCCTAATTTCTTTTTTACAATTTTTATTGCACTCCTTATAATTGCTAAGTGCAGCCTCGGTCCCCTCCTGTTTTTACGTTCCTGTTCACCAATCACAGATCTTCAAGTCCCAGCGGAAACGCACGGCGCGCGTGGTGGCGACAGTGGCGAGCAATGTGTTTAAATGTCCTGTTGCCATTAACAGGGTCAAAAAGGACATTTTAATGCGTCTATGTGAGAAAGCGCGGAGGAGCCGCCGCCATGAGCCGGCGGCGGGCGGCTCCTTCCGCACTCAGCCTTGTCTCGCACGGAGAGGCAGCCGCCTCCTCGCATCATGAGGCGGCTGCCTCCGTGCATGAGGCCGCAGAACGCGGCGAAACCGCCGCGTTGGGTGCGGCGAGTAGCCCGCCGGTCCCCGCTGCGGAGTCACCGCTGAGCGGGGCTGCGCTGGCTGGGACTCGTAGTCCCTCAGTATTCAGAGTGACGCGCGCGCGCGCACTCAAGGGAGATTTATGACAGGTAGAGGGGAGTCAGCTGACCAGGCTGGTCAGCTGACCCGGATTCTGCACCTCATTGGCTCATCACTGAGGGAGGTGCTGGGGGAACATTTGAGTATATATACTGCCGGCTGTTCACTTCTCTGGTGTCTGGCGTTGCGTTCACATACGTGGGAGCACCCAGATCCGTTAGTCAGATCCGTTAGTGTGCCGGGACCAGCTGGAGCTGTAATCCTACACTAAAGCTAGATTTATTGATAGCTTAAAGTACTAGTTTGATTGTGATTATTTGTTATGACTTCTTGCCTGCCTTGACTACTCTTCTGAACTTTGATCTTGTACCTCGTTATTTCTGATACTCCGTTGCCGAACCCCGGCTCGCTCCTAGACTCTGTTTCTGCCTCCTGATTCTGTACCCCGATATATCTGATACCCCGTTGCCGAACCCTGCCTGTACTTTGACTACGCCTCTGCCTCTCGATCTTGTACTTTATCTGTCTGTGTGTGTACGACCTGGCTTGTCCGACCTCGAGAACCGACCTCATCATTGGAGGAGGTTCTTCGTTCTGTTAGTAACCCTTCCGCCTGAGGGTGACTTTCAGAAGATACTTCTTGCTAGCAGTCTGACTCCTCCCGTCTTGGAGAGTTCAGGGGTGCGGAAGTAATCTGTACGGTACGTCTTACTGTACTGAGGTCTAGTCCTCTAAGTGTTACTGTTACACCAAAACACTACACTCTACTCCGGTGAACAGAGGTTAGCTGGTATATTGGATTATCGGTGATACTGCAGATCACATATAATCTGGTATACGTCTGTATTCCCCGTGACGCTGCAGGTCACCGGTAATCAGACCTCTCTGTGCTTCACCGAGCGTTACAGAACGCCAGACCAAAACACTGATGGAACGCACTGATCCTCTGACTATGCTTGCCACTTCGGTGGATAGCATTCATCAATCATTAAGCCAGCACAAAGCCTTAATTGATGCCTTATCAGGCTCTGTGAGAACCCTCCAGACATCAGTTGATTCAGTGCGATCCCCTCATAGTGATGACATACGCATGCCTGTGCCTGATAAGTTTTCCGGCCACAAGTCTGACTTCCGGAATTTCAGGAGTAGAGTGTTGTCGTATTTTGAATTGAGACCCCGATCCTCGGGGACTGAGGCCCAACGGGTCATCTTTATTAAAACCTTGTTGACTGGGGACTCCCAGTCCTGGGCATATAACTTGCCTGCTACCGATACCGCTCTGACTTCGGTAGACGAGTTCTTTAAGGCCATGGCCATAATCTACGACGACCCTGACCTTGCTGTGACCTCAGAGCGGAAACTCAAGCTTTTGCGGCAAGGCAGAGGGTCGGTCGAGGATTATGCGGCAGAGTTCCGTAGGTGGTCGGTCACCTCGAGATTTGATAATTTTGCCCTCATGGACTACTTCCTGTCTGGGTTGTCGGAAGAGGTCTCCGACTTAATGTTGACTGTGCCCGAGCCCAAGACAGTAGACGAGGCCATATCGTCGGCCATACGAGTAGATCGCAGGCTACGTCATCAGAGGCAGGCTAGGAGTAGTCACCGGGTCAGGGTGACCTCGTATACTGTACCGGCTGTTGCATCGCCAGTAACAATAACTCCGCCTGTCTCAACCTCTCCGGCCTCGCCTCCACCAGAGCCAATGCAAATTGGTCGGTCAAAACTGACCCAGGTGGAGCGGAGGAGGAGAATGACGGAACAACTGTGCCTATATTGTGCAGAGGCAGGGCATAGGGTGCGAAACTGTCCTAACAGGTCGGGAAACGGGTCTGCCTAGGAGTAGTGGGGGGTGACACCCTTGGCACACAATTTTCACCCCTTAAAGAGAAGAAACTGCTTCTCCCCTGTACGATTACATGGGAGAATAAGTCAGTAGCCACTGAAGCATTTATTGATTCCGGCTCAGCAGCTAATTTTATGAATTTTGCATTTGCTCAGGAGTTGGGTATTCCCCTCATTTCAGTGAATCCCCCCATTCAGGTCACGGCGGTGGACGATTCCCCGCTGCAACGGGAGCACCCGCTGTCACAGACCCCAGAGGTGAAAGTCACTATAGGGGTACTTCATGGGGAACAATTATCATTTTTTGTATTGCACATGTCAACCTCCACTATCATCCTAGGCATGCCCTGGTTGCAACTCCACTCACCTCAAATTGATTGGGCCACAGGGCAGTTAACCACTTGGTCACCTCGTTGTTTTCAGCAGTGTTTGGGGAAGCTGACCCTGGGGCAAACCAGAGTTCAGGTGGAAGGGGTACCTGACCAATATTCCGAGTATTCCGACGTGTTCTGTCCCAAAGCAGCAGACAGGTTGCCCCCACATCGCCCTTTCGATTGTCCCATTGACCTCCGTTCAGGATGTGTACCTCCCCGGGGTCATTTGTACAACCTGTCGAGACCCGAAAAAGTAGCCATGCAGGATTATATACGTGAAAACTTGGCCAAAGGGTTCATTCGGCCATCTCGGTCACCTGCTGGAGCTGGTTTCTTTTTTGTTAAAAAGAAAGATGGAGGCCTGCGACCCTGCATTGATTATCGCGGCCTTAACAAAATTACAGTCAAGAACCGCTATCCCCTGCCACTGATAGACGATTTGTTCACACAAATTACAGACGCTAAAATCTTCTCTAAACTAGATTTGCGGGGCGCGTATAACTTGATACGAATAAGAAAGGGCGATGAGTGGAAGACGGCCTTTAATACACCAGACGGGCATTACGAGTACCTGGTGATGCCCTTCGGGCTCTGTAATGCCCCGGCCGTCTTCCAGGAACTCATTAACGAGGTATTCAGAGAGGTGTTGGGGAAATTTGTTTTAGTCTATCTTGATGATATTCTTATCTTCTCCAACAACCTCTCTGAACATAGAGACCATGTGAGGTTTGTTTTGAATCTGTTGAGGCAGAACTTCTTATATGCAAAACTTGAAAAATTTATCTTTGAAGTAACGTCCGTCGCCTTCTTGGGGTATATAATTTCCACCACAGGCCTGTCTATGGATCCTGCCAAGGTTTCGGCTGTGCTGGAGTGGCCACAGCCGGTGGGGTTAAAACCTCTTCAGCGTTTTCTTGGCTTTGCCAATTACTATAGACGGTTTATAAAGGGGTATTCCACAGTCATTTCTCCCCTTACAAGTCTCACTAGGAAAGGGGCAGATACAACTCACTGGTCTCCTGAGGCTGTACATGCTTTTTCCACTCTGAAAGGCCTATTCTGTTCAGCACCCATCCTCAGACATGTGGATACGTCCTTCCCGTTCATTGTGGAGGTGGATGCTTCAGAGGTAGGAGTGGGGGCTGTGCTGTCTCAGCGATCAGGCTTGCAAGGTAGAATGCACCCTTGCGCTTACTTCTCCCGCAGGTTTTCCCCTGCAGAGAGGAATTATGATATTGGTAATAGGGAGCTCCTGGCCATCAAATTAGCTTTCGAGGAATGGCGACATTGGTTAGAAGGAGCTGAGCATACCATTACAGTTTACACCGATCATAAGAACTTAGAATACATCGAGGGGGCTAAGAGGTTGAGCCCTCGTCAGGCTCGATGGTCGCTATTTTTCTCCAGGTTCACCTTCATCATTACATATACCCCGGGGAGCAAGAATGTTAAGGCAGATGCCTTGTCCAGATGCTTTGAGGCAGAGACAGCACAGCCCTCCGTTCCTGAGACCATTATTCCTCAGAGATTGATACTGGCAGCCACTGGAACTTGGGAGGATTGGAAGGAGACGCTGAGTCCCTTTCAGCAGGACATCCCGGAAGGGAAGCCCGCAGGGGTTCTGTTCGTTCCTCTGCCGTTTCGCCTTCAGGTTCTAGAGATGTTCCACGCACATAAGAATGCAGGGCATCCGGGGGCATCCAGAACACAGGATTTAGTAGCCAGATGCGCCTGGTGGCCTTCTCTGGCAGCGGATTGCAAGGAATATGTGAAGGAGTGTGTGACATGTGCCAAGAGTAAACCCTCCCGGTTGGCACCTGTCGGTACCTTGCAGTCATTGCCCACCCCAACTGAACCATGGACCCACCTGTCCATGGATTTTGTAGGCGAGCTGCCCAGGTCTGAGGGAATGACGGTCATTTGGGTCGTGGTCGACCGTTTTAGCAAGATGGCCCATTTTGTACCCCTAAAAGGACTCCCCTCCGCTCAAGAATTGGCCGAGTTGTTCATTACGCATGTCTTTCGATTGCATGGTATTCCCGAAAACATAGTTTCAGACAGGGGAGTTCAGTTCGTCTCACGTTTTTGGAAAGCTTTTTGCCAGCTCATGGACATAAAACTGTCCTTCTCGTCTGGATATCACCCTCAGACCAACGGCCAGACTGAGAGAATAAATCAATCATTAGAGCAGTTCTTAAGGTGTTATGTAGCTGAAGCACAGGACGATTGGGTCAGATTTCTGCCGTTTGCAGAATTTGCCCAAAATAATTTAAAAAACTCATCCTCCGGTTTTTCGCCTTTTCAAGTAGTGACGGGAAGATTACCCAAATTTTCCCCATTGCCTATAGCCTCCACTCCGTTTCCAGCCCTGGAGGTCTGGCAAAGGTCATTCAAGGATCTGTGGGCGACAGTAAGAAATAACTTGGAGAAGGCCTTTTTGAGTCAGAAGGGTCAAGCCGACAAGAGACGGTCGGTGGAGTGGAGGTTCCAACCAGGAGACCCGGTTTGGGTGTCCACACGTCACTTGGCCCTAAAACAACCTTCTAATAAGCTTGGTCCCAGGTTTGTGGGTCCATTTCCGATAACCAAGAAGATCAACAATGTTACTTATACTGTCGAACTTCCCACTAGCATGCGGGGGGTAAGGTCTTTTCATGTTTCCCTTCTTAAGCCAGCGGTCCAGGTGGGTCCCACTCCTCCCCCTCCTGTGTTGGTAGATGCCCAACCTGAATACGAGGTGGAGAAGATAATTGATTCACGTACTGTACAGAACTCGGTGCAATATCTCGTACATTGGAAGGGGTACGGCATTGAGGAGAGGCAATGGGTGCCTGGGAACCGCATGCATGCGGACGAGTTGGTGAGAGAGTTCCATGCTGCACATCCAGGGAAACCTGGAAGGAGCTGTCCGGAGTCCACTCCTCGGGGGGGGGGGGTACTGTGAGAAAGCGCGGAGGAGCCGCCGCCATGAGCCGGCGGCGGGCGGCTCCTTCCGCACTCAGCCTTGTCTCGCACGGAGAGGCAGCCGCCTCCTCGCATCATGAGGCGGCTGCCTCCGTGCATGAGGCCGCAGAACGCGGCGAAACCGCCGCGTTGGGTGCGGCGAGTAGCCCGCCGGTCCCCGCTGCGGAGTCACCGCTGAGCGGGGCTGCGCTGGCTGGGACTCGTAGTCCCTCAGTATTCAGAGTGACGCGCGCGCGCGCACTCAAGGGAGATTTATGACAGGTAGAGGGGAGTCAGCTGACCAGGCTGGTCAGCTGACCCGGATTCTGCACCTCATTGGCTCATCACTGAGGGAGGTGCTGGGGGAACATTTGAGTATATATACTGCCGGCTGTTCACTTCTCTGGTGTCTGGCGTTGCGTTCACATACGTGGGAGCACCCAGATCCGTTAGTCAGATCCGTTAGTGTGCCGGGACCAGCTGGAGCTGTAATCCTACACTAAAGCTAGATTTATTGATAGCTTAAAGTACTAGTTTGATTGTGATTATTTGTTATGACTTCTTGCCTGCCTTGACTACTCTTCTGAACTTTGATCTTGTACCTCGTTATTTCTGATACTCCGTTGCCGAACCCCGGCTCGCTCCTAGACTCTGTTTCTGCCTCCTGATTCTGTACCCCGATATATCTGATACCCCGTTGCCGAACCCTGCCTGTACTTTGACTACGCCTCTGCCTCTCGATCTTGTACTTTATCTGTCTGTGTGTGTACGACCTGGCTTGTCCGACCTCGAGAACCGACCTCATCATTGGAGGAGGTTCTTCGTTCTGTTAGTAACCCTTCCGCCTGAGGGTGACTTTCAGAAGATACTTCTTGCTAGCAGTCTGACTCCTCCCGTCTTGGAGAGTTCAGGGGTGCGGAAGTAATCTGTACGGTACGTCTTACTGTACTGAGGTCTAGTCCTCTAAGTGTTACTGTTACACCAAAACACTACACTCTACTCCGGTGAACAGAGGTTAGCTGGTATATTGGATTATCGGTGATACTGCAGATCACATATAATCTGGTATACGTCTGTATTCCCCGTGACGCTGCAGGTCACCGGTAATCAGACCTCTCTGTGCTTCACCGAGCGTTACAGTCTAGTAGTCTTTAACTGGTTTTAAAGTGGTGATTTATGGTAAACTCATTTTGATCCAGATATCAGTGTCCTCATTTTAGCTTGAGGTGATATATGGCAATTGCCTGACATCCGTGCTGATGTTCTGCCTCTAATACTTTGTCACTGGCCCAGAATGAGCATACAGATCATATGCTATGACCATGGCCTGACTCAACTGGCTTCATGGTGGCTGCATCGTAGTTGCAGATGTGTGACTCATAATTAAATCTAAAATGCGGAGCATGACAGTCAGGCAACTAGCTTTATTTATGAAGAAATGAAGATGGCAGCCAACATATTCCTCTTACTTCAGGCTCTCTTTAAAGTGAATGGGAACCGCATAAAAAAAAAAGAAACAAATACTTACATTAGGAGAGGGAAGGCTCCGGGTCGTATAGAGCCTTACGTCTTCTCTCTCGGTGCTCTCTATCCTGTGCTGGCCCCCCCCTCCCCGTTTCAATCCTCCACCGAAAGGGTATTTGGAAGTCTTCGGGAGCCGTGTCCTCCCGAAGACGTGCGGCTCCATACTGCACAGGCATAAGCGTGCTAGAGAGCGTGCTTGCACAGGCACAGTACAGGGCCGCCCTTCTTCAGGAGCACTCGGGCTGCCTGAAGACTTCTGAAGTCTCATTTGGCCGGGTAAAGCAGTATTTGACTAGTTTAGTCAAATACTGCTACCGGGCGAGCCAGCACTGGAACGAGGGGACCAGGAGAGGAGCAGGAAGGCTCTATAGGACCCGGAGCCTTCCCTCTCCTTGGGTAAGTATCTGTTTCATTTTTTTAAATGTGGTTCCCATTCACTTTAAGGCATAATGAGTTATTTTTTTCTTAAATAATAATAATCGTAGCAGCAGTAGTAACTTTGCACTTAAAATAGAAATGCAAACAATGTTACCTGGACTACATAATACACTTCATGCAAACGTAACTATTCCATTTTAAAATATGCTTACAATCTGTATCTCAAGTTTAAAATATCCTTGTCTTTGTTTCATCTGTAGGAACCCTGAATTGTACATTATGGCAAGAGTGGCATGTGAGGAGATAACGCAAGCATAAGTTTGGAAAGAGATGTTAAAAAAAAGCATATCTCAAACAATTTGCAATAAAATATGGTGAGACAGTTTGTGTTGTTTATTTAAAGAGACTCTGTAACAAAATTTTCAGCCGTATTTCTTCTACCCTATAAGTTCCTATACCTGTTCTAATGTGCTTTGGATTACTGCAGCCTTTTTTTAGTTGCACTGTCTCTGTAATATAACTAATCTTCTTTTCTTTGTCAGGCTTTGTCGACACAGAGAGGAATGCTGCCTCTGCTGTGATAGGGAGAAGTTATGCATGCCCTCTACAGGCCCCCTGCAGGCTCGGTGTGTGTGCTTTGTTTATCTTTCACAGACAGGCCTCTGCTCTCTATTTCAGCTTGTCATACTGAGAAACTGTGAGAATACCTGACAGGAGTGCATATAATTCACTGGTAATAAAAACTTGTAGTATACTGTATCATGATATATATGTATACACATACATCACTTCCTGGTTAGCGGCTATGTTTTTTGTTTGTAAACACTGCCTAAAACTGGTGATTAAAAGCCAGGATTGCGGTGGTGAGCAGCGGAAACGGCAAAGAGGAATCCAGGAGATCACAGTGACTTGATTGGTATTGTACAAATCGGACCACCATAGGTGGTTTTGGTTTAAAACACTATGAGCAAATACATTATTTTACCCATGCTATGAGGGCCATCTATGGAGGCAGGGGCGTAGCAATAGGGGGTGCAGAGGTAGCAACCGCATCGGGCCCCTCCAGAGGGGGGGCGTCAGTTAGGGTTAGGAATCCGTTAAGGGTTTGGTTAGGTTTAGGTCTGGGTTGGGAGAGTGGTTATGGTCAGGCATTGGTTGGAGGGTCGGTAAGGCATCATTTGGATGGGGGTCGGTTAGGATTAGGCATTCACAGAGGGAGGGTTCAAGTGAGAATGAAGTCAGGTTAGATGATATTTTTCTGTTATAATTTTATAGCGCCTAACTGTATAATATTGGCAAATTTACCAATATTCTGATAGTGGCTTTCTCTGGCGCCCAAATTTCCCTGCTGCCCTTTTTTCAATGTACCCTGATTAACCACATAACGACCGCCTACAGCCGATGGGCGGCGGCAAAGGCTGGGCCTAAACGACCGCAATACGTCCAGCGGCGGCGGCTCGTTATGTGGCTGCTGGCCGTTATGCGCGCGCATTCTCCGGCAATAGGCTCCGCCCACCCATGACGTCAACCCACTGGCCAATCAGAAGCGCCGGCGGGTTGTTAACCCCACGATCGCCGCATAGGAAGCGTATAATATGCTTTGTAATGTATACAAGGCGTATTATACAGGCTGCCTCCTGCCCTGGTGGTCCCAGTGATCAAGGGACCACCAGGGCAGGCTGCAGCCACCCTAATGTGCACACAATCACACTGATCTGCCCCCCCCTGCCCTCTGATCACCAACAGCACTCCTCAGACCCCCCCTGCCCACCCCCCAGACCCATGTTTGCACCCAATCACCCCCCTAATCACCCATCAATCACTCCCTGTCACTATCTGTCAGCGCTATTTTATAGGTTAGGTCCTAAACTGTCCCCTGGGGGCTCTTCATCACCCCACCACACCCTCAGATCCTCCCCAGACCCCTCCAGACCCAGCCCCTCCATGTACTGTATACATCTATTCTCCCCACTAATCACCTGTCAATCACCAATCAATCACCTGTCAATCACCCATAAATCACCCCCTGTCACTAACACTGCCCCCTGGGAGCTTCTGATCACCCCCACACCCTCAGATCCCCCCCAGACCCCCCACAGCCCCCCCCTCCCTGTGTACTGTACACATCTATTCTCCCCACTAATTACCTATCAATCACCTGTCAATCACCCATCAATCACCTGTCAATCACCCATCAATCACCCCCTGTCACTAACACCCATTAGATCAGACCCTAAGCTGCTCCTTGCGGGCACCTGATCACCCGCCCGCACCCTCAGATCGCCTGTAGACCACCCTCAGATCGCCTCCGAAGTGCATTGTTTACATCGGTTCTCCCCTCTAATCACCCACTAATCGCCCATCAATCAACCCGTCACCACCTGTCACTGCTACCCATCAGATCAGACCCTAATCTGCCCCTTGCGGGCACCCAATCACCTGCCCATACCCTCAGATTGCCCTCAGACCCCCCCCCCCCCCTTTATCAATTTGCCAGTGCATTGCTTGCATATATTCTCCGCTGTGATCACCTACTGATCACCTATCAATCACCCCGTCACCCCCTGTCACTGCTACCCATCAGATCAGGCCCTCATCTGCCCCTTGCAGGCACCCAATCACCCGCCCACACCCTCAGATCCCAGCCCTGATCACCTCGCCAGTGCATTTCTTGCATCTATTCTCCCCTCTAATCACACCCTGATCACCTATCAATCACCCCGTCACCCCCTGTCACCACCTGTCACTGCTACCCATCAGATCAGACCCTAAACTGCCCCCTGCGGGCACCCAAACACCCGCCCAAACCCTCAGATCACCCTCAGACCCTGCCTGAACACCTCTCCAGTGCATTATTTACATCTGTTCTACCCTCTAATCACCCATCAATCACCCACTGTCACTGCTACCCATCATATCCATCAGATCAGACCCTCATCTGCCCCCTTGCGGGTACCCAATTACCCGCCCACACCCTCGGATCGCCCTTAGACACCCCCCCCCCCTCCCCCGATCACCTCCCCAGTGCATTGCTTGCATCTATTCCCCCCTCTAATCACACCCTGAGACATCCATCAATCACCTCCTGTCACCCCCTAGCACTCCTATCCGTCAGATCAGGCCCTAATCTGCCCCCTGTGGGCTTCTGATCACCCGGCCAAACCCTCACCCGCCCCACCGCAGTGACATAATGTCTTTCTTTCTGATCACTGCTGGTCTCTACGACTTAATTGTGGCTGAGACCAACCATTATGCAACACAATACGCAACCGTCAATCCAAGAAGCTACCATGCCCAGCCTTTTTGGTGGAAACCACTCCAAGTTTCCGAACTTAACATTTTTTGGGGCCTTCTCCTTAACATGGGTCTAGTCAAAAAGAATGTATTGCGGTCTTATTGGTCTACGCACCCAATACATCACATGCCCATGTTCTCTGCTGCCATGTCCAGGTCACGATTTGAGAACATCCTGCGCTTCCTGCACTTCAGTGCCAATACAACCTTTCAATCTAAGAGGCCACTCTGCTTATGACCGGTTCCACAAAATTCGGCCCCTCATAGACCACCTGTCATCAAAATTTGCAGATGCTTCTACCCCTGAACAGGCATTTTGAGGCATTTGGTTTCCAGACTACTCCTCACGGTTTTGGGCCCCTAAAATGCCAGGGCAGTATAGGAACCCCGCCAAGTGACCCCATTTTAGAAATAAGACACCTCAAGGTACTCTGTTAGGTGTAAGATGAGTTCATAGAAGATTTTATTTTTTGTCACAAGTTAGTGGGAAATTACACTTTGTGCAACAAAAAAAAAAAACAATAAAAATCAATTTCCGCTAATTTGTGACAAAAAATAAAATATTCTATGAACTCACCATACTCCTAACGGAATACCTTGGTGTGTCTTCTTTCTAAAATGGGGTCACTTGTGGGGTTCCTATACTGCCCTGGCATTTTAGGGGCCCTAAACCGTGAGGAGTAGTCTAGAAACCAAATGCCTCAAAATGACCTGTGAATAGGACGTTGGGCCCCTTAGCGCACCTAGGCTGCAAAAAAGTGTCACATGTGGTATCGCCATACTCAGGAGGAGTAGTATAATGTGTTTTGGGGTGTATTTTTACACATACCCATGCTGGGTGGGAAAAATATCTCTTTAAATTAGATTTTTTTGATTTTTTTTACACACAATTGTCCATTTACAGAGATATTTCTCCCGCCCAGCACCGGTATGTGTAAAAATACACCCCAAAACACATTATACTATTTCTCCTGAGTACGGCGATATCACATTTGTGACACTTTTTTGCAGCCTACGTGCGCTAAGGGGCCCAACGTCCTATTCACAGGTCATTTTGAGGCATTTGGTTTCTAGACTACTCCTCACGGTTTAGGGTCCCTAAAATGCCAGGGCAGTATAGGAACCCCACCAAGTGACCTCATTTTAGAAAGAAGACACCCCAAGGTATTCCGTTAGTAGTATGGTGAGTTCATAGAACATTTTATTTTTTTATCACAAGTTAGTGGAAAATGACACTTTGTGAAAAAAACAATAAAAATAAATTTTCGCTAACTTGTTACAAAAAATAAAATCTTCTATGAACTCACCATACTCCTAACGGAATACCTTGGGGTGTCTTCTTTCTAAAATGGGGTCACTTGCAGGGTTCCTATACTGCCCTGGCATTTTAGGGCCCCTAAAGTGTGAGGAGTAGTCTAGAAACCAAATGCCTCAAAATGACCTGTGAAATCCTAAAGATACTCATAGGATGTTGGGCCCCTTAGCGCACCTAGGCTGCAAAAAAGTGCCACACATGTGGTATCGCCGTACTCAGGAGAAGTAGTATAATGTGTTTTGGGTTGTATTTTTACACATACCCATGCTGGATGGGAGAAATATCTCAGTAAATAACATTTTTTTTTATTTTTTTACACACAATTGTCCATTTCCAGAGATATTTCTCCCACCTAGCATGGGTATGTGTAAAAATACACCCCAAAACACATTTACCAACAGAATTTACCAACCTGGCAGATTTGCACAGATGTAAATGTGCCGTCAAGTTTCACTGTATTTATTTGATTCTAACATGCTGTGATTAGGGATGGTCAATGTGATGGAAAGAAATTTTGAATTGATGCAGGATTATGCAAATTATGGATGCTAATGTAGGAAGTGTGAAAACGGACCTGTCAAAAAAACATGTAAAGGCAAAATGTTATTAATTTCCAGCTGCATACATTTTCAAATAGAATTTGCATAATCATTTGCATCATTTTAATATTGACAAATTTCCTTGTGAAAGACTCCTTAGTGACAGATCACTTTGTGTAAATTCTTACAGATCCCTTAGTGGCAGACCCTTCAATTCACAACCCCATGGTGGCAAACTCCCATTGCAGATGGAGCAGTTGAGAAGGGTGACACAATTAAAAAGACGCAGTTCACATAGTGGGCGGTCCCTGTTCCCACTATTATAGTGGGTATTGAACGCCCTTCTATACAGGACACGTTTTAAGGGGGGGTTAGGTATGGTAGGGGGTGGGAGGCTAAAGGGACTCTGAAAAGAAAAGAAACTTATGATATAATGATTTATTTGTGTAGTACAGCTAAGAAATAGAACATCAGTAGCACAAAAATAAGTCTCATATTGTTTCCAGTACAGGAATAGTTAAGAAACTTCAGTCTATGCAAAAGAGATGATCTGAGCTCTCCATCCCAACTTGGGTCCGCTACTGTGCTGTTTTCTGAAGCATTTATCTCAAACTGTGTCTTACTGTGTCTTGTTTGTTTAAAGTTGTACTGTTAGGAAGTTCAAAGGGTCATTAGCTCTGCTCTGTTTCATCATTTAATATACAGAGTGTAATTTATAAACTGCAAATATTAGAGAAAGATGCATTGTTATAAAAAAAAAAGCTATATACCTGAAAATAAAACATGAGACTCTTTTCTTTGATAGTAATGTTCTATCAGTAATACACATACAATTCATTATATCATACGTTTTTGTTTCGCTTCAGTGTCACTTTCAGGTTAGCTGCCCACTGTTGTATTGTTAGTTGTCCACCAGGTGGGTTAAGGGTTAGGCACCATCAGGAAGGGTTAAAGGGAACCTTAACTCTAAAAAAAAAAAAACATGAGTTTCACTTACCTGGGGCATCTACCAGCCCGCTGCAGCCATCCTGGCTCCTCCAGGCCCCCGCTGCCAGTTAGTTTTCGTTTTTGCCGCCATGCGTTTCTTTTTACGCATTCCCTCTGGTGCATGAAGCTATCGCGGACATTAACACATACATTTTTACGCGTTACATCCGTAAAGCGTAAAAATGTACCTGTTGATGTCCGCAATTGCTTCCTGCACCAGCAGCAATGCGTAAAAAGGTACGCATGGTGGCCAGCCGACTCCCAGTCGGCAAAAACGAAACTACCTGGCAGCGGGGGACCGGAGGAGTCATGAGTGACTGCGAGGGCACAGAATGGCTGCAGCGGGCTGGTAGAGTAGAGTGTTTTATTTTAGAGTTAAGGTTCCCTTTAAGTGTTAGGAACTACCAGAGGGGAGATTCTGTGAGAGAGTAGGGAGAATTTAGGTCATAGTACAATACTGGTAAATATTACCAATATTTTACTATTTGAATGAAGTAGTGGAATATCGTTGAATTTGCTGATATTCTACAACCACTATCCTGCGCAATTTTCAACATGCAGCGTTTTCAAATGTATGCACTGCAACTCCCAAATAGCATACCCTTAGCTAGCTATAGCCCATAAGCCACAGATACCTGACCTAAGCAGGCTGGCCCCCTTGCCTGTTATGTTACTCCTCTGAAACCCAGCTTTTTGCAGCCTCCTTTACTTCTGCCTGCTCAATCGATAAGGATGTTCATCCTCAGATATTGTTTAGTTGGTGGGGGAGGTTGATACAGGAGAAAGACAGCAGTCAGAAGCTGGGTGTCAGAGTTGGAGCGTAAGATGAGGGTAAAGAGTACACAGGAGTAGTGATGTAGTGAACAATACATTTTCAATTCGCAAACGCGAGTTTTCCGCAAAAGTTTGCGAACGGACGAACTGTCATAGACTTCAATGGGCAGGCAAATTTTAAAACCTATGGGGACTACTTTGGCCACAAAAATGATCGAAAAGTTGTTTCAAGGACCGTACCTGGACCGTGGCATGCTGCAGGGGATCCATGACAAAAGTCGGTAACAGTAAAAAAGGGCGCAGGAGGCTAGTGGACAAATCGGGCGCCGCCATTCACTCCCATAATAAATATCGTTTAATGGGCGCCCGATATGAAAAAAGGGCGCCGGAGAAAAATAACGTTTTAAAAGCGGCGCCCGGAGACTTAATGTTTTATTACTGCTTCTCATGATTACACATTATTTAATGATTTATACATTTTTTTATATTATTTTTAAACGAAAAACAGTACAATATTTTTTTCAAACATTATTTTTAAACGAAAAACAGTACAATTTTTTTTTTTACATTATTTTTAAACGAAAAAAACGTACAATATGTTTTTGAAACGTTATTAATGCTTATCACAGGGGGGTCTTAGGTTTAGGCACCAACAGGGGGGTCTTAGGTTTAGGCACCACCAGGGGGGTCTTAGGTTTAGGCACCAACAGGGGGTATTAGGTTTAGGCACCAACAGGGGGGTATTAGGTTTAGGCACCAACAGGGGGGTCTTAGGTTTAGGCACCAACAGGGGTCTTAGGTTTAGGCACCAACAGGGGGACAGGGGGGTCTTAGGTTTAGGCACCAACAGGGGGTCTTAGGTTTAGGCACCAACAGGGGGGTCTTAGGTTTAGGCACCAACAGGGGGGTCTTAGGTTTAGGCACTAACAGGGGGGTCTAGGGGTTAGGGGTAGGTACAGGGAGGGTTACTTAGGCACCAACAGGGGGGGTCTTAGGTTTAGGCACCAACAGGGGGGTCTTAGGTTTAGGCACTAACAGGGGGGTCTAGGGGTTAGGGGTAGGTACAGGGAGGGTTACTTAGTAATTTTTTTTTTAAATGTTATTATACGTTTCACTATTTAAACAAAAGATTAACGTTTTTACAATTGCCGATTTAATGCACATTATTTAATGATTTATAACTTTATAAAACATTAATTTTAAACGAAATACAGTACAATACATTTTTAAACGTTATCCATGCTTATCGTTTAAAACCCCGCGCCCTTTTTTCCCAGCGCCCCTTTTTAACGTACGCGACAAAAGTCCCACCAAAAATGACGTAGTTGACGCAGAGTCATGTTTTAATCTCTAAAGGGCAGAAATCATGCACATTCCTAAATTTGTGTAATGAAGTCCTTTAAAATGTCTGGTGTGTGTACACGGCAATGAGATAGTGTAATGGTTAGGCCCGGTTTACACTGACAAACAAAACGCCACATTTAACGCACTACAAACAACCGCAAAGAGCTTTAGTGATAACGTCAGGTGAACAAATCATTGTTTTTGCTAGTTGACACCCCCAGGACATAAATGTTAGTCCTCTCTGCAACAATCTTTGTGTAGTGGCCGCCGTGCTTGTGCGCACATTTGCAGAAGTGCAGGCGATCACGGTTTTCCAGCCCCTATGGTCAGGCTGAGGTAGTTCAAAGACAGTTAAGTAACTAAAAAAACACTGATTCTGCACTGAGGCCTTATACAGGGGCAGTAGTGGATATTAGATGCCAGTAGTGGTGATGAAGGTTTATTGGGTAATGGTCGGTGCACTACTAGGACCAGCAGACCTGTCTCAAACTGCTAACATTGGACACACAGAACTCCAGATGGGATGGATTGATGATTAGCTGCCATGTGTCTGCTGGCTCTGGGATGTGGGATACATTTTTGGCTCCATTATAATGTATAGAGGGCGAATCGAACACGCCATATGTTCGCGAATAGGTGTGAACGCAAACACGTGTTGTTCATCGTAAACTATTTGCTGGGTGAACAGTCTGGGCCATTTCTACACAGGAAGGGGTCTCGAGTAGTTGCTAACAGGGCCGGGACAAGGTCCACAATAAACAGAGGCTGAGCTGCCCAAATGTGCCCCCCCGGCCTTCTCCGTAAGCTTACTGCGCATACGCGGCTTTCTGATGACTGAACTGTGCGTGAGCAGTAAGCTTACAAAGATCGAACACATTGAATCCAGCACCTTACGGCTATAGCAGCGCACAGGGAGTAACTTCAGAGCCATCACTAGACGGAGCTGAAGTTACTTTTAAAACACAATAATTATTTCATTCTCCACCATCCATGGTGGCCTGGAGGGGGAATAGTATTTAACATCGATGGGAATTTGTGCAGCAGCATGATAAGCCATATACTGGCTGTATCCTGCGCCCAAGTCTCCCACGCACTTTACTGCAACTTCAAGCAAAGTAACAGAATTTTGGGAGCTCCAGCCGGAGGACTGAGGGGGACCCTGAGGAACGGACGACAAGGGACCTTGGACATTACAGGGGACTAGAGGTATGTTAAAATGTCCCCAGGTATGTTAAAAAGCCTTTTTTGTTCAGTTCAGGGTCTCTTTAAAGGGACTCCGAGCTCAAGTTAAAAAGGAAAATAGC